>NW_027278301.1:0-268657 GCF_030028105.1 Mobula birostris
TCACTGACAGTGTCTCTAATACACTGTCTCTCACACACAGTGTCTCTAATACACTATCTCTCACACACAGTGTCTCTGATACACGGTGTCTCACACAGTGTCTCTAATACACTGTCTCAAACACAGTGTCTCTAATACACTATCTCTCACACACAGTGTCTCTAATACACTATCTCTCACACACAGTGTCTCTGATACACGGTGTCACACACACTATCTCTAATGCACTGTCTCACACACAGTGTCTCTAATACACTGTCTCACACAGTGTCTCTAATACACTGTCTCACACAGAATGATTATAATGCACTGTCTCACTCACACAGTGTCTCTAATACACTGTCTCACACACGGTGTCTTTAATACACTGTCTCAAACACGGTGTCTCTAATACACTGTCTCAAACACGGTGTCTCTAATACACTGTCTCATACACAGTGTCTCTAATGCACTGTCTCAAACACGGTGTCTCTAATACACTGTATCAAACACTGTGTCTCTAATACACTGTCTCACACACAGTGTCTCTAATACACTGTCTCTCAGACACAGTGTCTCTAATACACTGTCTCTCAGACACAGTGTCTCTAATACACTATCTGTCACACACAGTGTCTCTAATACACTATCTCTCACACACAGTGTCTCTAATACACTGTGTCACAGACACGGTCTCTAATGCACTGTCCCACACACGGTGTCTGTAATGTACTGTCTCACACACAGTGTCTCTAATACACTGTCTCAAACACTGTCTCTAATACACTGTCTCACACACAGTGTCTCTAGTACACTGTCTCACACACAGTGTCTCTAATACACTGTCTATCACAGTGTCTCTCATACACTGTCTCACACACAGTGTCTCTAATGCACTGTCTCACACATGGTGTCTAATACACACTCTCTCACACGGTGTCTCTAATACACTGTCACACACTGTCTCTAATACACTGTCTCTCACAGACAGTGTCTCTAATACACTATCTCTCACACACAGTGTCTCTAATACCCTGTGTCACACATACTGTCTCTAATGCACTGTCTCACACACAGTGTCTCTAATACACTGTCTCACACACACAGTGTCTCTAATACACTGTCTCTCACACACAGTGTCTCTAATACACTGTCTCTCACACACAGTGTCTCCAATACGCTGTCTCACCCAGTGTCTCTAATACGCTGTCTCACACACAGTGTCTCTAATACACTGTCTGTCACACGGTGTCTCTAGTACGCTGTCTCACACATGGTATCTCGAGTACACTGTCTCTCATACAGTGTCTAATACACTGTCTCTCACACGGTGTATCTAATACACTGTCTCACACATAGTGTCTCTAATGTACTGTCTCACACACAATGTCTCTAATACACTGTCTCTCACACAGTGTCTCTAATACACTGTCTCTCACAGTGTCTCTAATACACTGTCTCTCACAGTGTCTCTAATACACTGTCTCACACACAGTGTCTCTAATACACTGTTGTACACACAATGTCTCTAATACTCTGTCTCACACAGTGTCTCTAATACGCTGTCTCACACACTGTCTCTAATACGCTGTCTCACACAGTGTCTCTGATACGCTGTCTCACACACAGTCTCTAATACACTGTCTCACACACAGTGTCTCTAATACACTGTCTATCACACACAGTATCTTTTATACACTATCTCACACACAGTGTCTCTAATATGCTGTCTCACACAGTGTCTCTAATACGCTGTCTCACACACAGTGTCTCTAATACACTGTCTCACTCACACAGTGTCTCTAATACCCTGTCTCAAACACGGTGTCTCTAATACACTGTGTCATACAGGGTGTCTCTAATGCACTGTCTCAAGCACGGTGTCTCTAATACACTGTATCAAACTATGTGTCCCTAATACACTGTGTCACACACAGTGTCTCTAATACACTGTCTATCAGACACAGTGTCTCTAATACACTATCTCTCACACATTGTCTCTAATACACTATCTCTCACACACAGTGTCTCTAATACACTGTGTCACACACACGGTCTCTAATGCACTGTCTCAAACACGGTGTCTCTAATACACTGTCTCAAACACGGTGCCTCTAATACACTGTCTCACACACAGTGTCTCTAATACGCTGTCTCACATACAGTGTCTCTAATACACTGTCTCACTCACACGGTGTCTCTAATACACTGTCTCTCACACGGTGTCTCTAATACACTGTCTCACACACGGTGTCTGTAATACACTGTCCCACACACGGTGTCTCTAATGCACTGTCTCACACACAGTGTCTCTAATACACTGTCTCAAACACTGTCTCTAATACAATGTCTCACACACAGTGTCTCTAATACATTGTTTCACACACAGTGTCTCTAATACACTGTCTCTCACAGTGTCTCTAATACACTGTCTCTCACATTGTCTCTAATACACTGTTTCACACACAGTGTCTCTAATACACTGTCTCACACACAGTGTCTCTAATGCACTGTCTCACACATGGTGTCTCTAATACACACTCTCTCACACGGTGTCTCTAATACACTGTCACACACTGTGTCTAATACACTGTCTCACACACAGTGTCTCTAATACACTGTCTCTCACAGACAGTGTCTCTAATACACTATCTCTCACACACAGTGTCTCTAATACCCTGTCATACACACTGTCTCTAATGCACTGTCTCACACACAGTGTCTCTAATACACTGTCTCACACACACAGTGTCTCTAATACACTGTCTCTCACACACAGTGTCTCCAATAAGCTGTCTCACACATTGTCTCTAATACGCTCTCACACAGTGTCTCTAATACATTGTCTCACACAGAGTGATTATAATGCACTGTCTCACTCACACAGTGTCTCTAATACACTGTCTCACACACGGTGTCTTTAATACACTGTCTCAAACACGGTGTCTCTAATACACTGTCTCAAACACGGTGTCTCTAATACACTGTCTCATACACAGTGTCTCTAATGCACTGTCTCAAACACGGTGTCTCTAATACACTGTATCAAACACTGTGTCTCTAATACACTGTCTCACACACAGTGTCTCTAATACACTGTCTCTCAGACACAGTGTCTCTAATACACTGTCTCTCAGACACAGTGTCTCTAATACACTATCTGTCTCACACAGTGTCTCTAATACACTGTCTCACACAGAGTCTCTAATACGCTGTCTCACACACAGTCTCTAACACACTGTCTCACACACACAGTGTCTCTAATACACTGTCTCTCACACACAGTGTCTCTAATACGCTGTCTCACACAGTGTCTCTAATACGCTGCCTCACAGTGTCTCTAATACGCTGTCTCACACACAGTGTCTCTAATACACTGTCTCACACACAGTGTCTCTAATACACTGTCTCACTCACACGGTGTCTCTAATACACTGTCTCTCACACGGTGTCTCTAATACACTGCCTCACACACGGTGTCTGTAATGCACTGTCCCACACACGGTGTCTCTAATGCACTGTCTCACACACAGTGTCTCTAATACACTGTCTCAAACACTGTCTCTAATACACTGTCTCACACACAGTGTCTCTAATACATTGTCTCACACACAGTGTCTCTAATACACTGTTGTACACACAGTGTCTCTAATACACTGTCTCACACACAGTGTCTCTAATGCACTGTCTCACACATGGTGTCTCTAATACACACTCTCTCACACGGTGTCTCTAATACACTGTCACACACTGTCTCTAATACACTGTCTCACACACAGTGTCTCTAATACACTGTCTCTCACAGACAGTGTCTCTAATACACTATCTCTCACACACAGTGTCTCTAATACCCTGTGTCACACACACTGTCTCTAATGCACTGTCTCACACACAGTGTCTCTAATACACTGTCTCACACATACAGTGTCTCTAATACACTGTCTCTCACACACAGTGTCTCTAATACACTGTCTCTCACACACAGTGTCTCCAATAAGCTGTCTCACACATTGTCTCTAATACGCTCTCACACAGTGTCTCTAATACGCTGTCTCACAGTTTCTCTAATACGCTGTCTCACACACAGTGTCTCTAATACACTGTCTCACTCACACGGTGTCTCTAATACACTGTCTCTCACACGGTGTCTCTAATACACTGTCTCACACACGGTGTCTGAAATGCACTGTCCCACACACGGTGTCTCTAATGCACTGTCTCACACACAGTGTCTCTAATGCGCTGTCTCACACAGTGTCTCTAATACACTGTGTCAGACAGTGTCTCTAATACACTGTCTCATACACGGTGTCTCTAATGCACTGTCTCACACACAGTGTCTCTAATGCACTGTCTCACACAGTGTCTCTAATACACTGTCTCAAACACGGTGTCTCTAATACACTGTCTCACATACAGTGTCTCTAATGCACTGTCTCACACATGGTGTCTCTAATACACACTCTCTCACACGGTGTCTCTAATACACTATCTCACACACAGTCTCTCTAATACGCTGTCACACACACTGTCTCTAATGCACTGTCTCACACACATTGTCTCTAATACGCTGTCTCACACAGTGTCTCTAATACGCTGTCTCACAGTGTCTCTAATACGCTGTCTCACACAC
Organism: Mobula birostris; assembly: GCF_030028105.1. Classification (NCBI taxonomy): domain Eukaryota; kingdom Metazoa; phylum Chordata; class Chondrichthyes; order Myliobatiformes; family Myliobatidae; genus Mobula; species Mobula birostris. The sequence goes on from NW_027278301.1 coordinate 4,613, forward strand.
AGTGTCTCTAATACACTGTCTCACACACGGTGTCTCTAAAACACTGTCTCACACACGGTGTCTGAAATGCACTGTCCCACACACGGTGTCTCTAATGCACTGTCTGACACACAGTGTCTCTAATACACTGTCTAACACACTGTCTCTAATACACTTTCTCACACACAGTGTCTCTAATACACTGTCTCACACACAGTGTCGCTAATACACTGTCTCTCACACAGTGTCTCTAATACACTGTCTCTCACAGTGTCTCTAATACACTGTCTCTCACACAGTGTCTCTAAAACACTATTGTACACACAGTGTCTCTCATGCACTGTCTCACACACAGTGTCTCTAATACATTGTCTCACACACAGTGTCTCTAATACACTGTCTCTCACAGTGTCTCTAATACACTGTCTCTCACATTGTCTCTAATACACTGTTTCACACACAGTGTCTCTAATACACTGTTGTACACACAGTGTCTCTAATACACTGTCTCACACACAGTGTCTCTAATGCACTGTCTCACACATGGTGTCTCTAATACACACTCTCTCACACGGTGTCTCTAATACACTGTCACACACTGTCTCTAATACACTGTCTCACACACAGTGTCTCTAATACACTGTCTCTCACAGACAGTGTCTCTAATACACTATCTCTCACACACAGTGTCTCTAATACCCTGTGTCACACACACTTTCTCTAATGCACTGTCTCACACACAGTGTCTCTAATACACTGTCTCACACATACAGTGTCTCTAATACACTGTCTCTCACACACAGTGTCTCTAATACACTGTCTCTCACACACAGTGTCTCCAATAAGCTGTCTCACACATTGTCTCTAATACGCTCTCACACAGTGTCTCTAATACGCTGTCTCACAGTTTCTCTAATACGCTGTCTCACACACAGTGTCTCTAATACACTGTCTCACTCACACGGTGTCTCTAATACACTGTCTCTCACACGGTGTCTCTAATACACTGTCTCACACACGGTGTCTGAAATGCACTGTCCCACACACGGTGTCTCTAATGCACTGTCTCACACACAGTGTCTCTAATGCGCTGTCTCACACAGTGTCTCTAATACACTGTGTCAGACAGTGTCTCTAATACACTGTCTCATACACGGTGTCTCTAATGCACTGTCTCACACACAGTGTCTCTAATGCACTGTCTCACACAGTGTCTCTAATACACTGTCTCAAACACGGTGTCTCTAATACACTGTCTCACATACAGTGTCTCTAATGCACTGTCTCACACATGGTGTCTCTAATACACACTCTCTCACACGGTGTCTCTAATACACTATCTCACACACAGTCTCTCTAATACGCTGTCACACACACTGTCTCTAATGCACTGTCTCACACACATTGTCTCTAATACGCTGTCTCACACAGTGTCTCTAATACGCTGTCTCACAGTGTCTCTAATACGCTGTCTCACACACAGTGTCTCTAATACACTGTCTCACACACGGTGTCTCTAAAACACTGTCTCACACACGGTGTCTGAAATGCACTGTCCCCACACACGGTGTCTCTAATGCACTGTCTGACACACAGTGTCTCTAATACACTGTCTCACACACTGTCTCTAATACACTTTCTCACACACAGTGTCTCTAATACACTGTCTCACACACAGTGTCGCTAATACACTGTCTCTCACACAGTGTCTCTAATACACTGTCTCTCACAGTGTCTCTAATACACTGTCTCTCACACAGTGTCTCTAAAACACTATTGTACACACAGTGTCTCTCATGCACTGTCTCACACACAGTGTCTCTAATGCACTGTCTCACACACAGTGTCTCTAATACACTGTCTCTCACACACAGTGTCTATAATACACTATCTCTCACACACAGTGTCTCTGATACACTGTGTCACACACACTGTCTCTAATGCACTGTCTCACACACAGTGTCTCTAATACACTGTCTCACACACACAGTGTCTCTAATACACTGTCTCTCACGCACAGTGTCTCTAATACACTGTCTCTCACGCACAGTGTCACTAATACACTGTCTCTCACACACAGTGTCTCTAATACACTATCTCTCACACACAGTGTCTCTAATACACTGTCTAACACAGTGTCTCTAATACGCTGTCTCACACAGTGTCTCTAATACGCTGTCTCACACATAGTGTCTCTAATACACTGTCTCACTGACATGGTGTCTCTAATACACTGTCTCACACATAGAGTCTCTAATACACTGTCTCACACACTGTCTCTAATACACTTTCTCGCACACAGTGTCTCTAATACACTGTCTCACAGTGTCTCTAAGACACTGTCTCTCACAGTGTCTCTAATACACTGTCTCACACACAGTGTCTCTAATACACTGTTGTACACACAGTGTCTCTAATACGCTGTCTCACACAGTGTCTCTAATACGCTGTCTCACACAGTGTCTCTAATACGCTGTCTCACACACAGTCTCTAATACACTGTCTCACACAGAGTGTCTCTAATAAACTGTGTCACACACAGTGTCTCTAATGCACTGTCTCTCACACACAGTGTCTCTAATACACTATCACACACACTGTCTTTTATACACTATCTCTCACACAGAGTGTCTCTAATACGCTGTCTCACACAGTGTCTCTAATGCGCTGTCTCACACAGTGTCTCCAATACACTGTCTCAGACAGTGTCTCTAATGCACTGTCTCACACATGGTGTCTCTAATACACACTCTCTCACCCGGTGTCTCTAATACACTGTCACACACTGTCTCTAATACACTGTCTCACACACAGTGTCTCTAATACACTGTCTCTCACAGACAGTGTCTCTAATACACTATCTCTCACACACAGTGTCTCTGATACCCTGTGTCAGACACACTGTCTCTAATGCACTGTCTCACACACAGTGTCTCTAATACACTGTCTCACACAGTGTCTCTAATACGCTGTCTCACACATAGTGTCTCTAATACACTGTCTCTCACAGTGTCTCTAATACACTGTCTCACACACAGTGTCTCTAATACACTATTGTACACACAGTGTCTCTAATACACTGTCTCACATTATCTCTCATGCACTGTCTCACGCACAGTGTCTCTAATGCACTGTCTCTCACTGACAGTGTCTCTAATACACTGTCTCTCACACACAGTGTCTCTAATACACTATCTCTCACACACAGTGTCTCTGATACACTGTGTCACACACACTGTCTCTAATGCACTGTCTCACACACAGTGTCTCTAATACACTGTCTCACACAGTGTCTCTAATACACTGTCTCACACAGAGTGATTATAATGCACTGTCTCACTCACACAGTGTCTCTAATACACTGTCTCACACACGGTGTCTTTAATACACTGTCTCAAACACGGTGTCTCTAATACACTGTCTCAAACACGGTGTCTCTAATACACTGTCTCATACACAGTGTGTCTAATGCACTGTCTCAAACACGGTGTCTCTAATACACTGTATCAAACACTGTGTCTCTAATACACTGTCTCACACACAGTGTCTCTAATACACTGTCTCTCAGACACAGTGTCTCTAATACAATGTCTCTCAGACACAGTGTCTCTAATACACTATCTGTCTCACACAGTGTCTCTAATACACTGTCTCACACAGAGTCTCTAATACGCTGTCTCACACACAGTCTCTAATACACTGTCTCACACACACAGTGTCTCTAATACACTGTCTCTCACACACAGTGTCTCTAATACGCTGTCTCACACAGTGTCTCTAATACGCTGCCTCACAGTGTCTCTAATACGCTGTCTCACACACAGTGTCTCTAATACACTGTCTCACACACAGTGTCTCTAATACACTGTCTCACTCACACGGTGTCTCTAATACACTGTCTCTCACACGGTGTCTCTAATACACTGCCTCACACACGGTGTCTGTAATGCACTGTCCCACACACGGTGTCTCTAATGCACTGTCTCACACACGGTGTCTCTAATACACTGTCTCACACACAGTCTCTAATACACTTTCTCACTCACAGTGTCTCACACACAGTGTCGCTAATACACTGTCTCTCCAACAGTGTCTCTAATACACTGTCTCTCACAGTGTCTCTAATACACTGTCTCTCACAGTGTCTCTAATACACTGTCTCACACACAGTGTCTCTAATACACTATTGTACACACAGTGTCTCTAATACACTGTCTCACATTGTCTCTCATGCACTGTCTCACGCACAGTGTCTCTAACGCACTGTCTCTCACTGACAGTGTCTCTAATACACTGTCTCTCACACACAGTGTCTCTAATACACTATCTCTCACACACAGTGTCTCTGATACACGGTGTCACACACACTGTCTCTAATGCACTGTCTCACACAAAGTGTCTCTAATACACTGTCTCACACAGTGTCTCTAATACACTGTCTCACACAGAATGATTATAATGCACTGTCTCACTCACACAGTGTCTCTAATACACTGTCTCACACACGGTGTCTTTAATACACTGTCTCAAACACGGTGTCTCTAATACACTGTCTCAAACACGGTGTCTCTAATACACTGTCTCATACACAGTGTCTCTAATGCACTGTCTCAAACACGGTGTCTCTAATACACTGTATCAAACACTGTGTCTCTAATACACTGTCTCACACACAGTGTCTCTAATACACTGTCTCTCAGACACAGTGTCTCTAATACACTGTCTCTCAGACACAGTGTCTCTAATACACTATCTGTCACACACAGTGTCTCTAATACACTATCTCTCACACACAGTGTCTCTAATACACTGTGTCACAGACACGGTCTCTAATGCACTGTCCCACACACGGTGTCTGTAATGTACTGTCTCACACACAGTGTCTCTAATACACTGTCTCAAACACTGTCTCTAATACACTGTCTCACACACAGTGTCTCTAGTACACTGTCTCACACACAGTGTCTCTAATACACTGTCTATCACAGTGTCTCTCATACACTGTCTCACACACAGTGTCTCTAATGCACTGTCTCACACATGGTGTCTAATACACACTCTCTCACACGGTGTCTCTAATACACTGTCACACACTGTCTCTAATACACTGTCTCTCACAGACAGTGTCTCTAATACACTATCTCTCACACAGAGTGTCTCTAATACCCTGTGTCACACACACTGTCTCTAATGCACTGTCTCACACACAGTGTCTCTAATACACTGTCTCACACACACAGTGTCTCTAATACACTGTCTCTCACACACAGTGTCTCTAATACACTGTCTCTCACACACAGTGTCTCCAATACGCTGTCTCACCCAGTGTCTCTAATACGCTGTCTCACACACAGTGTCTCTAATACACTGTCTGTCACACGGTGTCTCTAATACGCTGTCTCACACATGGTATCTCGAGTACACTGTCTCTCATACAGTGTCTAATACACTGTCTCTCACACGGTGTATCTAATACACTGTCTCACACATAGTGTCTCTAATGCACTGTCTCACACACAATGTCTCTAATACACTGTCTCTCACACAGTGTCTCTAATACACTGTCTCTCACAGTGTCTCTAATACACTGTCTCTCACAGTGTCTCTAATACACTGTCTCACACACAGTGTCTCTAATACACTGTTGTACACACAATGTCTCTAATACGCTGTCTCACACAGTGTCTCTAATACGCTGTCTCACACAGTGTCTCTAATACGCTGTCTCACACAGTGTCTCTGATACGCTGTCTCACACACAGTCTCTAATACACTGTCTCACACAGAGTGTCTCTAATACTCTGTGTCACACACAGTGTCTCTAATGCACTGTCTGACACACAGTGTCTCTAATGCCCTGTCTCTCACATACAGTGTCTCTAATACACTGTCTCACACACAGTGTCTCTAATACACTGTCTATCACACACAGTATCTTTTATACACTATCTCACACACAGTGTCTCTAATATGCTGTCTCACACACAGTGTCTCTAATACACTGTCTCACTCACACAGTGTCTCTAATACCCTGTCTCACACACGGTGTCTCTAATACACTGTCTCAAACACGGTGTCTCTAATACACTGTCTCAAACACGGTGTCTCTAATACACTGTGTCATACAGGGTGTCTCTAATGCACTGTCTCAAGCACGGTGTCTCTAATACACTGTATCAAACTATGTGTCCCTAATACACTGTCTCACACACAGTGTCTCTAATACACTGTCTATCAGACACAGTGTCTCTAATACACTATCTCTCACACAGTGTCTCTAATACACTATCTCTCACACACAGTGTCTCTGATACACGGTGTCACACACACTGTCTCTAATGCACTGTCTCACCCACAGTGTCTCTAATACACTGTCTCACACAGTGTCTCTAATACACTGTCTCACACAGAATGATTATAATGCACTGTCTCACTCACACAGTGTCTCTAATACACTGTCTCACACACGGTGTCTTTAATACACTGTCTCAAACACGGTGTCTCTAATACACTGTCTCAAACACGGTGTCTCTAATACATTGTCTCATACACAGTGTCTCTAATGCACTGTCTCAAACACGGTGTCTCTAGTACACTGTATCAAACACTGTGTCTCTAATACACTGTCTCTCAGACACAGTGTCTCTAATACACTATCTGTCACACACAGTGTCTCTAATACACTATCTCTCACACACAGTGTCTCTAATACACTGTGTCACAGACACGGTCTCTAATGCACTGTCCCACACACGGTGTCTGTAATGTACTGTCTCACACACAGTGTCTCTAATACACTGTCTCAAACACTGTCTCTAATACACTGTCTCACACACAGTGTCTCTAGTACACTGTCTCACACACAGTGTCTCTAATACACTGTCTATCACAGTGTCTCTCATACACTGTCTCACACACAGTGTCTCTAATGCACTGTCTCACACATGGTGTCTAATACACACTCTCTCACACGGTGTCTCTAATACACTGTCACACACTGTCTCTAATACACTGTCTCTCACAGACAGTGTCTCTAATACACTATCTCTCACACAGAGTGTCTCTAATACCCTGTGTCACACACACTGTCTCTAATGCACTGTCACACACACAGTGTCTCTAATACACTGTCTCACACACACAGTGTCTCTAATACACTGTCTCTCACACACAGTGTCTCCAATACGCTGTCTCACCCAGTGTCTCTAATACGCTGTCTCACACACAGTGTCTCTAATACACTGTCTGTCACACGGTGTCTCTAATACGCTGTCTCACACATGGTATCTCGAGTACACTGTCTCTCATACAGTGTCTAATACACTGTCTCTCACACGGTGTATCTAATACACTGTCTCACACATAGTGTCTCTAATGCACTGTCTCACACACAATGTCTCTAATACACTGTCTCTCACACAGTGTCTCTAATACACTGTCTCTCACAGTGTCTCTAATACACTGTCTCTCACAGTGTCTCTAATACACTGTCTCACACACAGTGTCTCTAATACACTGTTGTACACACAATGTCTCTAATACGCTGTCTCACACAGTGTCTCTAATACGCTGTCTCACACAGTGTCTCTAATACGCTGTCTCACACAGTGTCTCTGATACGCTGTCTCACACACAGTCTCTAATACACTGTCTCACACAGAGTGTCTCTAATACTCTGTGTCACACACAGTGTCTCTAATGCACTGTCTGACACACAGTGTCTCTAATGCCCTGTCTCTCACATACAGTGTCTCTAATACACTGTCTCACACACAGTGTCTCTAATACACTGTCTATCACACACAGTATCTTTTATACACTATCTCACACACAGTGTCTCTAATATGCTGTCTCACACACAGTGTCTCTAATACACTGTCTCACTCACACAGTGTCTCTAATACCCTGTCTCACACACGGTGTCTCTAATACACTGTCTCAAACACGGTGTCTCTAATACACTGTCTCAAACACGGTGTCTCTAATACACTGTGTCATACAGGGTGTCTCTAATGCACTGTCTCAAGCACGGTGTCTCTAATACACTGTATCAAACTATGTGTCCCTAATACACTGTCTCACACACAGTGTCTCTAATACACTGTCTATCAGACACAGTGTCTCTAATACACTATCTCTCACACAGTGTCTCTAATACACTATCTCTCACACACAGTGTCTCTGATACACGGTGTCACACACACTGTCTCTAATGCACTGTCTCACCCACAGTGTCTCTAATACACTGTCTCACACAGTGTCTCTAATACACTGTCTCACACAGAATGATTATAATGCACTGTCTCACTCACACAGTGTCTCTAATACACTGTCTCACACACGGTGTCTTTAATACACTGTCTCAAACACGGTGTCTCTAATACACTGTCTCAAACACGGTGTCTCTAATACATTGTCTCATACACAGTGTCTCTAATGCACTGTCTCAAACACGGTGTCTCTAGTACACTGTATCAAACACTGTGTCTCTAATACACTGTCTCACACACAGTGTCTCTAATACACTGTCTCTCAGACACAGTGTCTCTAATACACTGTCTCTCAGACACAGTGTCTCTAATACACTATCTGTCACACACAGTGTCTCTAATACACTATCTCTCACACACAGTGTCTCTAATACACTGTGTCACAGACACGGTCTCTAATGCACTGTCCCACACACGGTGTCTGTAATGTACTGTCTCACACACAGTGTCTCTAATACACTGTCTCAAACACTGTCTCTAATACACTGTCTCACACACAGTGTCTCTAGTACACTGTCTAACACACAGTGTCTCTAATACACTGTCTATCACAGTGTCTCTCATACACTGTCTCACACACAGTGTCTCTAATGCACTGTCTCACACATGGTGTCTAATACACACTCTCTCACACGGTGTCTCTAATACACTGTCACACACTGTCTCTAATACACTGTCTCTCACAGACAGTGTCTCTAATACACTATCTCTCACACACAGTGTCTCTAATACCCTGTGTCACACACACAGTCTCTAATGCACTGTCTCACACACAGTGTCTCTAATACACTGTCTCACACACACAGTGTCTCTAATACACTGTCTCTCACACACAGTGTCTCTAATACACTGTCTCTCACACACAGTGTCTCCAATACGCTGTCTCACCCAGTGTCTCTAATACGCTGTCTCACACACAGTGTCTCTAATACACTGTCTGTCACACGGTGTCTCTAATACGCTGTCTCACACATGTTATCTCGAGTACACTGTCTCTCATACAGTGTCTAATACACTGTCTCTCACACGGTGTATCTAATACACTGTCTCACACATAGTGTCTCTAATGCACTGTCTCACACACAATGTCTCTAATACACTGTCTCTCACACAGTGTCTCTAATACACTGTCTCTCACAGTGTCTCTAATACACTGTCTCTCACAGTGTCTCTAATACACTGTCTCACACACAGTGTCTCTAATACACTGTTGTACACACAATGTCTCTAATACGCTGTCTCACACAGTGTCTCTAATACGCTGTCTCACACAGTGTCTCTAATACGCTGTCTCACACAGTGTCTCTGATACGCTGTCTCACACACAGTCTCTAATACACTGTCTCACACAGAGTGTCTCTAATACTCTGTGTCACACACAGTGTCTCTAATGCACTGTCTGACACACAGTGTCTCTAATGCCCTGTCTCTCACATACAGTGTCTCTAATACACTGTCTCACACACAGTGTCTCTAATACACTGTCTATCACACACAGTATCTTTTATACACTATCTCACACACAGTGTCTCTAATATGCTGTCTCACACAGTGTCTCTAATACGCTGTCTCACACACAGTGTCTCTAATACACTGTCTCACTCACACAGTGTCTCTAATACCCTGTCTCACACACGGTGTCTCTAATACACTGTCTCAAACACGGTGTCTCTAATACACTGTCTCAAACACGGTGTCTCTAATACACTGTGTCATACAGGGTGTCTCTAATGCACTGTCTCAAGCACGGTGTCTCTAATACACTGTATCAAACTATGTGTCCCTAATACACTGTCTCACACACAGTGTCTCTAATACACTGTCTATCAGACACAGTGTCTCTAATACACTATCTCTCACACAGTGTCTCTAATACACTATCTCTCACACACAGTGTCTCTAATACACTGTGTCACACACACGGTCTCTAATGCACTGTCTCAAACACGGTGTCTCTAATACACTGTCTCAAACACGGTGCCTCTAATACACTGTCTCACACACAGTGTCTCTAATACGCTGTCTCACATACAGTGTCTCTAATACACTGTCTCACTCACACGGTGTCTCTAATACACTGTCTCTCACACGGTGTCTCTAATACACTGTCTCACACACGGTGTCTGTAATACACTGTCCCACACACGGTGTCTCTAATGCACTGTCTCACACACAGTGTCTCTAATACACTGTCTCAAACACTGTCTCTAATACAATGTCTCACACACAGCGTCTCTAATACATTGTTTCACACACAGTGTCTCTAATACACTGTCTCTCACAGTGTCTCTAATACACTGTCTCTCACATTGTCTCTAATACACTGTTTCACACACAGTGTCTCTAATACACTGTCTCACACACAGTGTCTCTAATGCACTGTCTCACACATGGTGTCTCTAATACACACTCTCTCACACGGTGTCTCTAATACACTGTCACACACTGTGTCTAATACACTGTCTCACACACAGTGTCTCTAATACACTGTCTCTCACAGACAGTGTCTCTAATACACTATCTCTCACACACAGTGTCTCTAATACCCTGTCATACACACTGTCTCTAATGCACTGTCTCACACACAGTGTCTCTAATACACTGTCTCACACACACAGTGTCTCTAATACACTGTCTCTCACACACAGTGTCTCCAATAAGCTGTCTCACAAATTGTCTCTAATACGTTCTCACACAGTGTCTCTAATACATTGTCTCACACACAGTGTCTCTAATGCACTATCTCTCACACACAGTGTCTCTAATACACTGTCTCACACACACAGTGTCTCTAATACACTGTCTCACACACACAGTGTCTCCAATACACTGTCTCACACACTGTCTCTAATACACTTTCTCACACACCGTGTCTCTAATACACTATCTCACAGTGTCTCTAATACACTGTCTCTCACAGTGTCTCTAATACACTGTCTCACACACAGTGTCTCTAATACACTGTTGTACACACAGTGTCTCTAATACGCTGTCTCACACAGTGTCTCTAATACGCTGTCTCACACAGTGTCTCTAATACGCTGTCTCACACAGTGTCTCTAATACGCTGTCTCACACACAGTCTCTAATACACTGTCTCACACAGAGTGTCTCTAATACACTGTGTCACATACAGTGTCTCTAATGCACTGTCTCTCACACACAGTGTCTCTAATACACTATCACACACACTGTCTTTTATACACTATCTCTCACACAGAGTGTCTCTAATACGCTGTCTCACACAGTGTCTCTAATGCGCTGTCTCACACAGTGTCTCTAATACACTGTCTCAGACAGTGTCTCTAATACACTGTCTCTCACACACAGTGTCTCTAATACACTGTCTCTCACACACAGTGTCTCTAATACGCTGTCTCACACAGTGTCTCTAATACGCTGTCTCACACACAGTGTCTCTAATACACTGTATCACTCACACGGTGTCTCTAATACACTGTCTCTCACACGGTGTCTCTAATACACTGTCTCATACACGGTGTCTCTAATGCACTGTCTCACACACAGTGTCCCTAATGCACTGTCTCACACACAGTCTCTAATACACTTTCTCACTCACAGTGTCTCACACACAGTGTCGCTAATACACTGTCTCTCCAACAGTGTCTCTAATACACTGTCTCTCACAGTGTCTCTAATACACTGTCTCTCACAGTGTCTCTAATACACTGTCTCTCACAGTGTCTCTAATACACTCTCACACACAGTGTCTCTAATACACTATTGTACACACAGTGTCTCTAATACACTGTCTCACATTGTCTCTCATGCACTGTCTCACGCACAGTGTCTCTAATGCACTGTCTCTCGCTGACAGTGTCTCTAATACACTGTCTCTCACACACAGTGTCTCTAATACACTATCTCTCACACACAGTGTCTCTGATACACTGTGTCACACACACTGTCTCTAATGCACTGTCTCACACACAGTGTCTCTAATACACTGTCTCACACAGTGTCTCTAATACACTGTCTCGCACAGAGTGATTATAATGCACTGTCTCACTCACACAGTGTCTCTAATACACTGTCTCACACACGGTGTCTTTAATACACTGTCTCAAACACGGTGTCTCTAATACACTGTCTCAAACACGGTGTCTCTAATACACTGTCTCATACACAGTGTCTCTAATGCACTGTCTCAAACACGGTGTCTCTAATACACTGTATCAAACACTGTGTCTCTAATACACTGTCTCACACACAGTGTCTCTAATACACTGTCTCTCAGACACAGTGTCTCTAATACACTGTCTCTCAGACACAGTGTCTCTAATACACTATCTGTCTCACACAGTGTCTCTAATACACTGTCTCACACAGAGTCTCTAATACGCTGTCTCACACACAGTCTCTAATACACTGTCTCACACACACAGTGTCTCTAATACACTGTCTCTCACACACAGTGTCTCTAATACGCTGTCTCACACAGTGTCTCTAATACGCTGCCTCACAGTGTCTCTAATACGCTGTCTCACACACAGTGTCTCTAATACGCTGTCTCACACACAGTGTCTCTAATACACTGTCTCACTCACACGGTGTCTCTAATACACTGTCTCTCACACGGTGTCTCTAATACACTGCCTCACACACGGTGTCTGTAATGCACTGTCCCACACACGGTGTCTCTAATGCACTGTCTCACACACAGTGTCTCTAATACACTGTCTCACACACAGTCTCTAATACACTGTCTCACACAGAGTGTCTCTAATACACTGTGTCACATACAGTGTCTCTAATGCACTGTCTCTCACACACAGTGTCTCTAATACACTATCACACACACTGTCTTTTATACACTATCTCTCACACAGAGTGTCTCTAATACGCTGTCTCACACAGTGTCTCTAATGCGCTGTCTCACACAGTGTCTCTAATACACTGTCTCAGACAGTGTCTCTAATACACTGTCTCTCACACACAGTGTCTCTAATACACTGTCTCTCACACACAGTGTCTCTAATACACTGTCTCACACAGTGTCTCTAATACGCTGTCTCACACACAGTGTCTCTAATACACTGTCTCACTCACACGGTGTCTCTAATACACTGTCTCTCACACGGTGTCTCTAATACACTGTCTCATACACGGTGTCTCTAATGCACTGTCTCACACACAGTCTCTAATACACTTTCTCACTCACAGTGTCTCACACACAGTGTCGCTAATACACTGTCTCTCCAACAGTGTCTCTAATACACTGTCTCTCACAGTGTCTCTAATACACTGTCTCTCACAGTGTCTCTAATACACTGTCTCACACACAGTGTCTCTAATACACTATTGTACACACAGTGTCTCTAATACACTGTCTCACATTGTCTCTCATGCACTGTCTCACGCACAGTGTCTCTAATGCACTGTCTCTCACTGACAGTGTCTCTAATACACTGTCTCTCACACACAGTGTCTCTAATACACTATCTCTCACACACAGTGTCTCTGATACACTGTGTCACACACACTGTCTCTAATGCACTGTCTCACACACAGTGTCTCTAATACACTGTCTCACACAGTGTCTCTAATACACTGTCTCACACAGAGTGATTATAATGCACTGTCTCACTCACACAGTGTCTCTAATACACTGTCTCACACACGGTGTCTTTAATACACTGTCTCAAACACGGTGTCTCTAATACACTGTCTCAAACACGGTGTCTCTAATACACTGTCTCATACACAGTGTCTCTAATACACTGTCTCAAACACGGTGTCTCTAATACACTGTATCAAACACTGTGTCTCTAATACACTGTCTCACACACAGTGTCTCTAATACACTGTCTCTCAGACACAGTGTCTCTAATACACTGTCTCTCAGACACAGTGTCTCTAATACACTATCTGTCTCACACAGTGTCTCTAATACACTGTCTCACACAGAGTCTCTAATACGCTGTCTCACACACAGTCTCTAATACACTGTCTCACACACACAGTGTCTCTAATACACTGTCTCTCACACACAGTGTCTCTAATACGCTGTCTCACACAGTGTCTCTAATACGCTGCCTCACAGTGTCTCTAATACGCTGTCTCACACACAGTGTCTCTAATACACTGTCTCACACACAGTGTCTCTAATACACTGTCTCACTCACACGGTGTCTCTAATACACTGTCTCTCACACGGTGTCTCTAATACACTGCCTCACACACGGTGTCTGTAATGCACTGTCCCACACACGGTGTCTCTAATGCACTGTCTCACACACAGTGTCTCTAATACACTGTCTCACACACAGTCTCTAATACACTTTCTCACTCACAGTGTCTCACACACAGTGTCGCTAATACACTGTCTCTCCAACAGTGTCTCTAATACACTGTCTCTCACAGTGTCTCTAATACACTGTCTCTCACAGTGTCTCTAATACACTGTCTCACACACAGTGTCTCTAATACACCATTGTACACACAGTGTCTCTAATACACTGTCTCACATTGTCTCTCATGCACTGTCTCACGCACAGTGTCTCTAATGCACTGTCTCTCACTGACAGTGTCTCTAATACACTGTCTCTCACACACAGTGTCTCTAATACACTATCTCTCACACACAGTGTCTCTGATACACGGTGTCACACACACTGTCTCTAATGCACTGTCTCACACACAGTGTCTCTAATACACTGTCTCACACAGTGTCTCTAATACACTGTCTCACACAGAATGATTATAATGCACTGTCTCACTCACACAGTGTCTCTAATACACTGTCTCACACACGGTGTCTTTAATACACTGTCTCAAACACGGTGTCTCTAATACACTGTCTCAAACACGGTGTCTCTAATACACTGTATCAAACACTGTGTCTCTAATACACTGTCTCACACACAGTGTCTCTAATACACTGTCTCTCAGACACAGTGTCTCTAATACACTGTCTCTCAGACACAGTGTCTCTAATACACTATCTGTCACACACAGTGTCTCTAATACACTATCTCTCACACACAGTGTCTCTAATACACTGTGTCACAGACACGGTCTCTAATGCACTGTCCCACACACGGTGTCTGTAATGTACTGTCTCACACACAGTGTCTCTAATACACTGTCTCAAACACTGTCTCTAATACACTGTCTCACACACAGTGTCTCTAGTACACTGTCTCACACACAGTGTCTCTAATACACTGTCTATCACAGTGTCTCTCATACACTGTCTCACACACAGTGTCTCTAATGCACTGTCTCACACATGGTGTCTAATACACAGTCTCTCACACGGTGTCTCTAATACACTGTCACACACTGTCTCTAATACACTGTCTCTCACAGACAGTGTCTCTAATACACTATCTCTCACACACAGTGTCTCTAATACCCTGTGTCACACACACTGTCTCTAATGCACTGTCTCACACACAGTGTCTCTAATACACTGTCTCACACACACAGTGTCTCTAATACACTGTCTCTCACACACAGTGTCTCTAATACACTGTCTCTCACACACAGTGTCTCCAATACGCTGTCTCACCCAGTGTCTCTAATACGCTGTCTCACACAGTGTCTCTAATACGCTGTCTCACACACAGTGTCGCTAATACACTGTCTCTCACACAGTGTCTCTAATACACTGTCACACACTGTCTCTAATACACTGTCTCTCACAGACAGTGTCTCTAATACACTATTTCTCACACACAGTGTCTCTAATACCCTGTGTCACACACTGTCTCTAATGCACTGTCTCACACACAGTGTCTCTAATACACTGTCTCACACACACAGTGTCTCTAATACACTGTCTCTCACACACAGTGTCTCCAATACGCTGTCTCACCCAGTGTCTCTAATACACTGTCTCACACAGTGTCTCTAATACGCTGTCTCACACACAGTGTCGCTAATACACTGTCTCTCACACAGTGTTTCTAATACACTGTCTCTCACAGTGTCTCTAATACACTGTCTCTCACACAGTGTCTCTAATACACTATTGTACACACAGCGTCTCTCATGCACTGTCTCACACACAGTGTCTCTAATGCACTGTCTCACACACAGTGTCTCTAATACACTGTCTCTCACACACAGTGTCTCTAATACACTATCTCTCACACACAGTGTCTCTGATATACTGTGTCACACACACTGTCTCTAATGCACTGTCTCACACACAGTGTCTCTAATACACTGTCTCACACACACAGTGTCTCTAATACACTGTCTCTCACGCACAGTGTCTCTAATACACTGTCTCACACACTGTCTCTAATACACTTTCTCACACACAGTGTCTCTAATACACTGTCTCACAGTGTCTCTAATACACTGTCTCTCACAGTGTCTCTAATACACTGTCTCACACACAGTGTCTCTAATACACTGTTGTACACACAGTGTCTCTAATACACTGTCTCACACAGTGTCTCTAATACGCTGTCTCACACAGTGTCTCTAATACGCTGTCTCACACACAGTCTCTAATACACTGTCTCACACAGTGTGTCTCTAATACACTGTGTCACACACAGTGTCTCTAATGCACTGTCTCTCACACACAGTGTCTCTAATACACTATCACACACACTGTCTTTTAGACACTATCTCTCACACAGAGTGTCTCTAATACGCTGTCTCACACAGTGTCTCTAATGCGCTGTGTCACACAGTGTCTCTAATACACTGTCTCAGACAGTGTCTCTAATACACTGTCTCATACACTGTGTCTCTAATGCACTGTCTCACACACAGTGTCTCTAATGCACTGTCTCACACACAGTGTCTCTAATACACTGCCTCAAACACGGTGTCTCTAATACACTGTCTCACATACAGTGCCTCTAATGCACTGTCTGACACATGGTGTCTCTAATACACACTGTCTCACACAGTGTCTTTAATACACTGTCTCTCACACACAGTGTCTCTAATGCACTATCTCTCACACACAGTGTCTCTAATACCCTGTGTCACACACACTGTCTCTAATGCACGGTCTCACACACAGTGTCTCTAATGCACTGTCTCACACACACAGTGTCTCTAATACACTGTCTCTCACACACAGTGCATCTAATACACTATCTGTCACACACAGTGTCTTTTATACACTATCTCGCACACAGTGTCTCTAATACGCTGTCTCACACAGTGTCTCTAATACGCTGTCTCACACACAGTGTCTCTAATACACTGTCTCACACAGTGTCTCTAATACACTGTCTCACACAGTGTCTCTAATACACTGTCTCTCACAGACAGTGTCTCTAATGCACTATCTCTCACACACAGTGTCTCTAATACCCTGTGTCACACACACTGTCTCTAATGCACTGTCTCACACACAGTGTCTCTAATACGCTGTCTCACACACAGTGTCTCTAATACACTGTCTGTCACACGGTGTCTCTAATACGCTGTCTCACACATGGTATCTCGAGTACACTGTCTCTCATACAGTGTCTAATACACTGTCTCTCACACGGTGTATCTAATACACTGTCTCACACACAGTGTCTCTAATGCCCTGTCTCTCACATACAGTGTCTCTAATACACTGTCTCACACACAGTGTCTCTAATACACTGTTTATCACACACAGTATCTTTTATACACTATCTCACACACAGTGTCTCTAATATGCTGTCTCACACAGTGTCTCTAATACGCTGTCTCACACACAGTGTCTCTAATACACTGTCTCACTCACACAGTGTCTCTAATACCCTGTCTCACACACGGTGTCTCTAATACACTGTCTCAAACACGGTGTCTCTAATACACTGTCTCAAACACGGTGTCTCTAATACACTGTGTCATACAGGGTGTCTCTAATGCACTGTCTCAAGCACGGTGTCTCTAATACACTGTATCAAACAATGTGTCTCTAATACACTGTCTCACACACAGTGTCTCTAATACACTGTCTATCAGACACAGTGTCTCTAATACACTATCTCTCACACAGTGTCTCTAATACACTATCTCTCACACACAGTGTCTCTAATACACTGTGTCACACACACGGTCTCTAATGCACTGTCTCAAACACGGTGTCTCTAATACACTGTCTCAAACACGGTGCCTCTAATACACTGTCTCACACACAGTGTCTCTAATACGCTGTCTCACATACAGTGTCTCTAATACACTGTCTCACTCACACGGTGTCTCTAATACACTGTCTCTCACACGGTGTCTCTAATACACTGTCTCACACACGGTGTCTGTAATACACTGTCCCACACACGGTGTCTCTAATGCACTGTCTCACACACAGTGTCTCTAATACACTGTCTCAAACACTGTCTCTAATACACTGTCTCACACACAGTGTCTCTAATACACTGTCTCTCACACACAGTGTCTCTAATACCCTGTGTCACACACACTGTCTCTAATGCACTGTCTCACACACAGTGTCTCTAATACACTGTCTCACAGACACAGTGTCTCTAATACACTGTCTCTCACACACAGTGTCTCTAATACACTGTCTCTCACACACAGTGTCTCCAATACGCTGTCTCACCCAGTGTCTCTAATACGCTGTCTCACACAGTGTCTCTAATACACTGTCTCACACAGAGTCTCTAATACGCTGTCTCACACACAGTCTCTAATACACTGTCTCACACACACAGTGTCTCTAATACACTGTCTCTCACACACAGTGTCTCTAATACGCTGTCTCACACAGTGTCTCTAATACGCTGCCTCACAGTGTCTCTAATACGCTGTCTCACACACAGTGTCTCTAATACACTGTCTCACACACAGTGTCTCTAATACACTGTCTCACTCACACGGTGTCTCTAATACACTGTCTCTCACACGGTGTCTCTAATACACTGCCTCACACACGGTGTCTGTAATGCACTGTCCCACACATGGTGTCTCTAATGCACTGTCTCACACACAGTGTCTCTAATACACTGTCTCACACACAGTCTCTAATACACTTTCTCACTCACAGTGTCTCACACACAGTGTCGCTAATACACTGTCTCTCCAACAGTGTCTCTAATACACTGTCTCTCACAGTGTCTCTAATACACTGTCTCTCACAGTGTCTCTAATACACTGTCTCACACACAGTGTCTCTAATACACTATTGTACACACAGTGTCTCTAATACACTGTCTCACATTGTCTCTCATGCACTGTCTCACGCACAGTGTCTCTAATGCACTGTCTCTCACTGACAGTGTCTCTAATACACTGTCTCTCACACACAGTGTCTCTAATACACTATCTCTCACACACAGTGTCTCTGATACACGGTGTCACACACACTGTCTCTAATGCACTGTCTCACACACAGTGTCTCTAATGCACTGTCTCAAACACGGTGTCTCTAATACACTGTATCAAACACTGTGTCTCTAATACACTGTCTCACACACAGTGTCTCTAATACACTGTCTCTCAGACACAGTGTCTCTAATACACTGTCTCTCAGACACAGTGTCTGTAATACACTATCTGTCTCACACAGTGTCTCTAATACACTGTCTCACACAGAGTCTCTAATACGCTGTCTCACACACAGTCTCTAATACACTGTCTCACACACACAGTGTCTCTAATACACTGTCTCTCACACACAGTGTCTCTAATACGCTGTCTCACACAGTGTCTCTAATACGCTGCCTCACAGTGTCTCTAATACGCTGTCTCACACACAGTGTCTCTAATACACTGTCTCACACACAGTGTCTCTAATACACTGTCTCACTCACACGGTGTCTCTAATACACTGTCTCTCACACGGTGTCTCTAATACACTGCCTCACACACGGTGTCTGTAATGCACTGTCCCACACACGGTGTCTCTAATGCACTGTCTCACACACAGTGTCTCTAATACACTGTCTCACACACAGTCTCTAATACACTTTCTCACTCACAGTGTCTCACACACAGTGTCGCTAATACACTGTCTCTCCAACAGTGTCTCTAATACACTGTCTCTCACAGTGTCTCTAATACACTGTCTCTCACAGTGTCTCTAATACACTGTCTCACACACAGTGTCTCTAATACACTATTGTACACACAGTGTCTCTAATACACTGTCTCACATTGTCTCTCATGCACTGTCTCACGCACAGTGTCTCTAATGCACTGTCTCTCACTGACAGTGTCTCTAATACACTGTCTCTCACACACAGTGTCTCTAATACACTATCTCTCACACACAGTGTCTCTGATACACGGTGTCACACACACTGTCTCTAATGCACTGTCTCACACACAGTGTCTCTAATACACTGTCTCACACAGTGTCTCTAATACACTGTCTCACACAGAATGATTATAATGCACTGTCTCACTCACACAGTGTCTCTAATACACTGTCTCACACACGGTGTCTTTAATACACTGTCTCAAACACGGTGTCTCTAATACACTGTCTCAAACACGGTGTCTCTAATACACTGTATCAAACACTGTGTCTCTAATAGACTGTCTCACACACAGTGTCTCTAATACACTATCTCTCACACACAGTGTCTCTAATACACTGTGTCACAGACACGGTCTCTAATGCACTGTCCCACACACGGTGTCTGTAATGTACTGTCTCACACACAGTGTCTCTAATACACTGTCTCAAACACTGTCTCTAATACACTGTCTCACACACAGTGTCTCTAGTACACTGTCTCACACACAGTGTCTCTAATACACTGTCTATCACAGTGTCTCTCATACACTGTCTCACACACAGTGTCTCTAATGCACTGTCTCACACATGGTGTCTAATACACAGTCTCTCACACGGTGTCTCTAATACACTGTCACACACTGTCTCTAATACACTGTCTCTCACAGACAGTGTCTCTAATACACTATCTCTCACACACAGTGTCTCTAATACCCTGTGTCACACACACTGTCTCTAATGCACTGTCTCACACACAGTGTCTCTAATACACTGTCTCACACACACAGTGTCTCTAATACACTGTCTCTCACACACAGTGTCTCTAATACACTGTCTCTCACACACAGTGTCTCCAATACGCTGTCTCACCCAGTGTCTCTAATACGCTGTCTCACACAGTGTCTCTAATACGCTGTCTCACACACAGTGTCGCTAATACACTGTCTCTCACACAGTGTCTCTAATACACTGTCACACACTGTCTCTAATACACTGTCTCTCACAGACAGTGTCTCTAATACACTATTTCTCACACACAGTGTCTCTAATACCCTGTGTCACACACTGTCTCTAATGCACTGTCTCACACACAGTGTCTCTAATACACTGTCTCACACACACAGTGTCTCTAATACACTGTCTCTCACACACAGTGTCTCTAATACACTGTCTCTCACACACAGTGTCTCCAATACGCTGTCTCACCCAGTGTCTCTAATACACTGTCTCACACAGTGTCTCTAATACGCTGTCTCACACACAGTGTCGCTAATACACTGTCTCTCACACAGTGTTTCTAATACACTGTCTCTCACAGTGTCTCTAATACACTGTCTCTCACACAGTGTCTCTAATACACTATTGTACACACAGCGTCTCTCATGCACTGTCTCACACACAGTGTCTCTAATGCACTGTCTCACACACAGTGTCTCTAATACACTGTCTCTCACACACAGTGTCTCTAATACACTATCTCTCACACACAGTGTCTCTGATACACTGTGTCACACACACTGTCTCTAATGCACTGTCTCACACACAGTGTCTCTAATACACTGTCTCACACACACAGTGTCTCTAATACACTGTCTCTCACGCACAGTGTCTCTAATACACTGTCTCACACACTGTCTCTAATACACTTTCTCACACACAGTGTCTCTAATACACTGTCTCACAGTGTCTCTAATACACTGTCTCTCACAGTGTCTCTAATACACTGTCTCACACACAGTGTCTCTAATACACTGTTGTACACACAGTGTCTCTAATACGCTGTCTCACACAGTGTCTCTAATACGCTGTCTCACACAGTGTCTCTAATACGCTGTCTCACACACAGTCTCTAATACACTGTCTCACACAGAGTGTCTCTAATACACTGTGTCACACACAGTGTCTCTAATGCACTGTCTCTCACACACAGTGTCTCTAATACACTATCACACACACTGTCTTTTAGACACTATCTCTCACACAGAGTGTCTCTAATACGCTGTCTCACACAGTGTCTCTAATGCGCTGTGTCACACAGTGTCTCTAATACACTGTCTCAGACAGTGTCTCTAATACACTGTCTCATACACTGTGTCTCTAATGCACTGTCTCACACACAGTGTCTCTAATGCACTGTCTCACACACAGTGTCTCTAATACACTGCCTCAAACACGGTGTCTCTAATACACTGTCTCACATACAGTGTCTCTAATGCACTGTCTGACACATGGTGTCTCTAATACACACTGTCTCACACAGTGTCTTTAATACACTGTCTCTCACACACAGTGTCTCTAATGCACTATCTCTCACACACAGTGTCTCTAATACCCTGTGTCACACACACTGTCTCTAATGCACGGTCTCACACACAGTGTCTCTAATGCACTGTCTCACACACACAGTGTCTCTAATACACTGTCTCTCACACACAGTGTGTCTAATACACTACCTGTCACACACAGTGTCTTTTATACACTATCTCGCACACAGTGTCTCTAATACGCTGTCTCACACAGTGTCTCTAATACGCTGTCTCACACACAGTGTCTCTAATACACTGTCTCACACAGTGTCTCTAATACACTGTCTCACACAGTGTCTCTAATACACTGTCTCTCACAGACAGTGTCTCTAATGCACTATCTCTCACACACAGTGTCTCTAATACCCTGTGTCACACACACTGTCTCTAATGCACTGTCTCACACACAGTGTCTCTAATACGCTGTCTCACACACAGTGTCTCTAATACACTGTCTGTCACACGGTGTCTC
Organism: Mobula birostris; assembly: GCF_030028105.1. Classification (NCBI taxonomy): domain Eukaryota; kingdom Metazoa; phylum Chordata; class Chondrichthyes; order Myliobatiformes; family Myliobatidae; genus Mobula; species Mobula birostris. Next base: position 27,812 of record NW_027278301.1, read on the forward strand.
TAATACGCTGTCTCACACATGGTATCTCGAGTACACTGTCTCTCATACAGTGTCTAATACACTGTCTCTCACACGGTGTATCTAATACACTGTCTCACACACAGTGTCTCTAATGCCCTGTCTCTCACATACAGTGTCTCTAATACACTGTCTCACACACAGTGTCTCTAATACACTGTTTATCACACACAGTATCTTTTATACACTATCTCACACACAGTGTCTCTAATATGCTGTCTCACACAGTGTCTCTAATACGCTGTCTCACACACAGTGTCTCTAATACACTGTCTCACTCACACAGTGTCTCTAATACCCTGTCTCACACACGGTGTCTCTAATACACTGTCTCAAACACGGTGTCTCTAATACACTGTCTCAAACACGGTGTCTCTAATACACTGTGTCATACAGGGTGTCTCTAATGCACTGTCTCAAGCACGGTGTCTCTAATACACTGTATCAAACAATGTGTCTCTAATACACTGTCTCACACACAGTGTCTCTAATACACTGTCTATCAGACACAGTGTCTCTAATACACTATCTCTCACACAGTGTCTCTAATACACTATCTCTCACACACAGTGTCTCTAATACACTGTGTCACACACACGGTCTCTAATGCACTGTCTCAAACACGGTGTCTCTAATACACTGTCTCAAACACGGTGCCTCTAATACACTGTCTCACACACAGTGTCTCTAATACGCTGTCTCACATACAGTGTCTCTAATAAACTGTCTCACTCACACGGTGTCTCTAATACACTGTCTCTCACACGGTGTCTCTAATACACTGTCTCACACACGGTGTCTGTAATACACTGTCCCACACACGGTGTCTCTAATGCACTGTCTCACACACAGTGTCTCTAATACACTGTCTCAAACACTGTCTCTAATACACTGTCTCACACACAGTGTCTCTAATACACTGTCTCTCACACACAGTGTCTCTAATACCCTGTGTCACACACACTGTCTCTAATGCACTGTCTCACACACAGTGTCTCTAATACACTGTCTCACAGACACAGTGTCTCTAATACACTGTCTCTCACACACAGTGTCTCTAATACACTGTCTCTCACACACAGTGTCTCCAATACGCTGTCTCACCCAGTGTCTCTAATACGCTGTCTCACACAGTGTCTCTAATACACTGTCTCACACAGAGTCTCTAATACGCTGTCTCACACACAGTCTCTAATACACTGTCTCACACACACAGTGTCTCTAATACACTGTCTCTCACACACAGTGTCTCTAATACGCTGTCTCACACAGTGTCTCTAATACGCTGCCTCACAGTGTCTCTAATACGCTGTCTCACACACAGTGTCTCTAATACACTGTCTCACACACAGTGTCTCTAATACACTGTCTCACTCACACGGTGTCTCTAATACACTGTCTCTCACACGGTGTCTCTAATACACTGCCTCACACACGGTGTCTGTAATGCACTGTCCCACACATGGTGTCTCTAATGCACTGTCTCACACACAGTGTCTCTAATACACTGTCTCACACACAGTCTCTAATACACTTTCTCACTCACAGTGTCTCACACACAGTGTCGCTAATACACTGTCTCTCCAACAGTGTCTCTAATACACTGTCTCTCACAGTGTCTCTAATACACTGTCTCTCACAGTGTCTCTAATACACTGTCTCACACACAGTGTCTCTAATACACTATTGTACACACAGTGTCTCTAATACACTGTCTCACATTGTCTCTCATGCACTGTCTCACGCACAGTGTCTCTAATGCACTGTCTCTCACTGACAGTGTCTCTAATACACTGTCTCTCACACACAGTGTCTCTAATACACTATCTCTCACACACAGTGTCTCTGATACACGGTGTCACTCACACTGTCTCTAATGCACTGTCTCACACACAGTGTCTCTAATGCACTGTCTCAAACACGGTGTCTCTAATACACTGTATCAAACACTGTGTCTCTAATACACTGTCTCACACACAGTGTCTCTAATACACTGTCTCTCAGACACAGTGTCTCTAATACACTGTCTCTCAGACACAGTGTCTGTAATACACTATCTGTCTCACACAGTGTCTCTAATACACTGTCTCACACAGAGTCTCTAATACGCTGTCTCACACACAGTCTCTAATACACTGTCTCACACACACAGTGTCTCTAATACACTGTCTCTCACACACAGTGTCTCTAATACGCTGTCTCACACAGTGTCTCTAATACGCTGCCTCACAGTGTCTCTAATACGCTGTCTCACACACAGTGTCTCTAATACACTGTCTCACACACAGTGTCTCTAATACACTGTCTCACTCACACGGTGTCTCTAATACACTGTCTCTCACACGGTGTCTCTAATACACTGCCTCACACACGGTGTCTGTAATGCACTGTCCCACACACGGTGTCTCTAATGCACTGTCTCACACACAGTGTCTCTAATACACTGTCTCACACACAGTCTCTAATACACTTTCTCATTCACAGTGTCTCACACACAGTGTCGCTAATACACTGTCTCTCCAACAGTGTCTCTAATACACTGTCTCTCACAGTGTCTCTAATACACTGTCTCTCACAGTGTCTCTAATACACTGTCTCACACACAGTGTCTCTAATACACTATTGTACACTCAGTGTCTCTAATACACTGTCTCACATTGTCTCTCATGCACTGTCTCACGCACAGTGTCTCTAATGCACTGTCTCTCACTGACAGTGTCCCTAATACACTGTCTCTCACACACAGTGTCTCTAATACACTATCTCTCACACACAGTGTCTCTGATACACGGTGTCACACACACTGTCTCTAATGCACTGTCTCACACACAGTGTCTCTAATACACTGTCTCACACAGTGTCTCTAATACACTGTCTCACACAGAATGATTATAATGCACTGTCTCACTCACACAGTGTCTCTAATACACTGTCTCACACACGGTGTCTTTAATACACTGTCTCAAACACGGTGTCTCTAATACACTGTCTCAAACACGGTGTCTCTAATACACTGTATCAAACACTGTGTCTCTAATACACTGTCTCACACACAGTGTCTCTAATACACTGTCTCTCAGACACAGTGTCTCTAATACACTGTCTCTCAGACACAGTGTCTCTAATACACTATCTGTCACACACAGTGTCTCTAATACACTATCTCTCACACACAGTGTCTCTAATACACTGTGTCACAGACACGGTCTCTAATGCACTGTCCCACACACGGTGTCTGTAATGTACTGTCTCACACACAGTGTCTCTAATACACTGTCTCAAACACTGTCTCTAATACACTGTCTCACACACAGTGTCTCTAGTACACTGTCTCACACACAGTGTCTCTAATACACTGTCTATCACAGTGTCTCTCATACACTGTCTCACACACAGTGTCTCTAATGCACTGTCTCACACATGGTGTCTAATACACAGTCTCTCACACGGTGTCTCTAATACACTGTCACACACTGTCTCTAATACACTGTCTCTCACAGACAGTGTCTCTAATACACTATCTCTCACACACAGTGTCTCTAATACCCTGTGTCACACACACTGTCTCTAATGCACTGTCTCACACACAGTGTCTCTAATACACTGTCTCACACACACAGTGTCTCTAATACACTGTCTCTCACACACAGTGTCTCTAATACACTGTCTCTCACACACAGTGTCTCCAATACGCTGTCTCACCCAGTGTCTCTAATACGCTGTCTCACACAGTGTCTCTAATACGCTGTCTCACACACAGTGTCGCTAATACACTGTCTCTCACACAGTGTCTCTAATACACTGTCACACACTGTCTCTAATACACTGTCTCTCACAGACAGTGTCTCTAATACACTATTTCTCACACACAGTGTCTCTAATACCCTGTGTCACACACTGTCTCTAATGCACTGTCTCACACACAGTGTCTCTAATACACTGTCTCACACACACAGTGTCTCTAATACACTGTCTCTCACACACAGTGTCTCTAATACACTGTCTCTCACACACAGTGTCTCCAATACGCTGTCTCACCCAGTGTCTCTAATACACTGTCTCACACAGTGTCTCTAATACGCTGTCTCACACACAGTGTCGCTAATACACTGTCTCTCACACAGTGTTTCTAATACACTGTCTCTCACAGTGTCTCTAATACACTGTCTCTCACACAGTGTCTCTAATACACTATTGTACACACAGCGTCTCTCATGCACTGTCTCACACACAGTGTCTCTAATGCACTGTCTCACACACAGTGTCTCTAATACACTGTCTCTCACACACAGTGTCTCTAATACACTATCTCTCACACACAGTGTCTCTGATACACTGTGTCACACACACTGTCTCTAATGCACTGTCTCACACACAGTGTCTCTAATACACTGTCTCACACACACAGTGTCTCTAATACACTGTCTCTCACGCACAGTGTCTCTAATACACTGTCTCACACACTGTCTCTAATACACTTTCTCACACACAGTGTCTCTAATACACTGTCTCACAGTGTCTCTAATACACTGTCTCTCACAGTGTCTCTAATACACTGTCTCACACACAGTGTCTCTAATACACTGTTGTACACACAGTGTCTCTAATACGCTGTCTCACACAGTGTCTCTAATACGCTGTCTCACACAGTGTCTCTAATACGCTGTCTCACACACAGTCTCTAATACACTGTCTCACACAGAGTGTCTCTAATACACTGTGTCACACACAGTGTCTCTAATGCACTGTCTCTCACACACAGTGTCTCTAATACACTATCACACACACTGTCTTTTAGACACTATCTCTCACACAGAGTGTCTCTAATACGCTGTCTCACACAGTGTCTCTAATGCGCTGTGTCACACAGTGTCTCTAATACACTGTCTCAGACAGTGTCTCTAATACACTGTCTCATACACTGTGTCTCTAATGCACTGTCTCACACACAGTGTCTCTAATGCACTGTCTCACACACAGTGTCTCTAATACACTGCCTCAAACACGGTGTCTCTAATACACTGTCTCACATACAGTGTCTCTAATGCACTGTCTGACACATGGTGTCTCTAATACACACTGTCTCACACAGTGTCTTTAATACACTGTCTCTCACACACAGTGTCTCTAATGCACTATCTCTCACACACAGTGTCTCTAATACCCTGTGTCACACACACTGTCTCTAATGCACGGTCTCACACACAGTGTCTCTAATGCACTGTCTCACACACACAGTGTCTCTAATACACTGTCTCTCACACACAGTGTCTCTAATACACTACCTGTCACACACAGTGTCTTTTATACACTATCTCGCACACAGTGTCTCTAATACGCTGTCTCACACAGTGTCTCTAATACGCTGTCTCACACACAGTGTCTCTAATACACTGTCTCACACAGTGTCTCTAATACACTGTCTCACACAGTGTCTCTAATACACTGTCTCTCACAGACAGTGTCTCTAATGCACTATCTCTCACACACAGTGTCTCTAATACCCTGTGTCACACACACTGTCTCTAATGCACTGTCTCACACACAGTGTCTCTAATACGCTGTCTCACACACAGTGTCTCTAATACACTGTCTGTCACACGGTGTCTCTAATACGCTGTCTCACACATGGTATCTCGAGTACACTGTCTCTCATACAGTGTCTAATACACTGTCTCTCACACGGTGTATCTAATACACTGTCTCACACACAGTGTCTCTAATGCCCTGTCTCTCACATACAGTGTCTCTAATACACTGTCTCACACACAGTGTCTCTAATACACTGTCTATCACACACAGTATCTTTTATACACTATCTCACACACAGTGTCTCTAATATGCTGTCTCACACAGTGTCTCTAATACGCTGTCTCACACACAGTGTCTCTAATACACTGTCTCAAACACGGTGTCTCTAATACACTGTCTCAAACACGGTGTCTCTAATACACTGTGTCATACAGGGTGTCTCTAATGCACTGTCTCAAGCACGGTGTCTCTAATACACTGTATCAAACAATGTGTCTCTAATACACTGTCTCACACACAGTGTCTCTAATACACTGTCTATCAGACACAGTGTCTCTAATACACTATCTCTCACACAGTGTCTCTAATACACTATCTCTCACACACAGTGTCTCTAATACACTGTGTCACACACACGGTCTCTAATGCACTGTCTCAAACACGGTGTCTCTAATACACTGTCTCAAACACGGTGCCTCTAATACACTGTCTCACACACAGTGTCTCTAATACGCTGTCTCACATACAGTGTCTCTAATACACTGTCTCACTCACACGGTGTCTCTAATACACTGTCTCTCACACGGTGTCTCTAATACACTGTCTCACACACGGTGTCTGTAATACACTGTCCCACACACGGTGTCTCTAATGCACTGTCTCACACACAGTGTCTCTAATACACTGTCTCAAACACTGTCTCTAATACACTGTCTCACACACAGTGTCTCTAATACACTGTCTCTCACACACAGTGTCTCTAATACCCTGTGTCACACACACTGTCTCTAATGCACTGTCTCACACACAGTGTCTCTAATACACTGTCTCACAGACACAGTGTCTCTAATACACTGTCTCTCACACACAGTGTCTCTAATACACTGTCTCTCACACACAGTGTCTCCAATACGCTGTCTCACCCAGTGTCTCTAATACGCTGTCTCACACAGTGTCTCTAATACACTGTCTCACAGTGTCTCTAATACGCTGTCTCACACACAGTGTCTCTAATACACTGTCTCACTCACACGGTGTCTCTAATACACTGTCTCTCACACGGTGTCTCTAATACACTTTCTCACACACGGTGTCTGTAATGCACTGTCCCACACACGGTGTCTCTAATGCACTGTCTCACACACAGTGTTTCTAATACACTGTCTCACACACTGTCTGTAATACACTTTCTCACACACAGTGTCTCTAATAAACTGTCTCACACACAGTGTCGCTAATACACTGTCTCTCACACAGTGTCTCTAATACACTGTCTCTCACACAGTGTCTCTAATACACTATTGTACACACAGTGTCTCTCATGCACTGTCTCAGACACAGTGTCTCTAATGCACTGTCTCACACACAGTGTCTCTAATACACTGTCTCTCACACACAGTGTCTCTAATACACTATCACTCACACACAGTGTCTCTGATACACTGTGTCACACACACTGTCTCTAATGCACTGTCTCACACACAGTGTCTCTAATACACTGTCTCACACACACAGTGTCTCTAATACACTGTCTCTCACGCACAGTGTCTCTAATACACTGTCTCACACACTGTCTCTAATACACTTTCTCACACACAGTGTCTCTAATACACTGTCTCACAGTGTCTCTAATACACTGTCTCTCACAGTGTCTCTAATACACTGTCTCACACACAGTGTCTCTAATACACTGTTGTACACACAGTGTCTCTAATACGCTGTCTCACACAGTGTCTCTAATACGCTGTCTCACACAGTGTCTCTAATACGCTGTCTCACACACAGTCTCTAATACACTGTCTGTCACACGGTGTCTCTAATACGCTGTCTCACACATGGTATCTCGAGTACACTGTCTCTCATACAGTGTCTAATACACTGTCTCTCACACGGTGTATCTAATACACTGTCTCACACACAGTGTCTCTAATGCCCTGTCTCTCACATACAGTGTCTCTAATACACTGTCTCACACACGGTGTCTCTAATACACTGTCTCAAACACGGTGTCTCTAATACACTGTCTCAAACACGGTGTCTCTAATACACTGTGTCATACAGGGTGTCTCTAATGCACTGTCTCAAGCACGGTGTCTCTAATACACTGTATCAAACAATGTGTCTCTAATACACTGTCTCACACACAGTGTCTCTAATACACTGTCTATCAGACACAGTGTCTCTAATACACTATCTCTCACACAGTGTCTCTAATACACTATCTCTCACACACAGTGTCTCTAATACACTGTGTCACACACACGGTCTCTAATGCACTGTCTCAAACACGGTGTCTCTAATACACTGTCTCAAACACGGTGCCTCTAATACACTGTCTCACACACAGTGTCTCTAATACGCTGTCTCACATACAGTGTCTCTAATACACTGTCTCACTCACACGGTGTCTCTAATACACTGTCTCTCACACGGTGTCTCTAATACACTGTCTCACACACGGTGTCTGTAATACACTGTCTCTCACACGGTGTCTCTAATACACTGTCTCACACACGGTGTCTGTAATACACTGTCCCACACACGGTGTCTCTAATGCACTGTCTCACACACAGTGTCTCTAATACACTGTCTCAAACACTGTCTCTAATACACTGTCTCACACACAGTGTCTCTAATACACTGTCTCTCACACACAGTGTCTCTAATACCCTGTGTCACACACACTGTCTCTAATGCACTGTCTCACACACAGTGTCTCTAATACACTGTCTCACAGACACAGTGTCTCTAATACACTGTCTCTCACACACAGTGTCTCTAATACACTGTCTCTCACACACAGTGTCTCCAATACGCTGTCTCACCCAGTGTCTCTAATACGCTGTCTCACACAGTGTCTCTAATACGCTGTCTCACAGTGTCTCTAATACGCTGTCTCACACACAGTGTCTCTAATACACTGTCTCACTCACACGGTGTCTCTAATACACTGTCTCTCACACGGTGTCTCTAATACACTTTCTCACACACGGTGTCTGTAATGCACTGTCCCACACACGGTGTCTCTAATGCACTGTCTCACACACAGTGTTTCTAATACACTGTCTCACACAGTGTCTGTAATACACTTTCTCACACACAGTGTCTCTAATACACTGTCTCACACACAGTGTCGCTAATACACTGTCTCTCTCACAGTGTCTCTAATACACTGTCTCTCACACAGTGTCTCTAATACACTATTGTACACACAGTGTCTCTCATGCACTGTCTCAGACACAGTGTCTCTAATGCACTGTCTCACACACAGTGTCTCTAATACACTGTCTCTCACACACAGTGTCTCTAATACACTATCACTCACACACAGTGTCTCTGATACACTGTGTCACACACACTGTCTCTAATGCACTGTCTCACACACAGTGTCTCTAATACACTGTCTCACACACACAGTGTCTCTAATACACTGTCTCTCACGCACAGTGTCTCTAATACACTGTCTCACACACTGTCTCTAATACACTTTCTCACACACAGTGTCTCTAATACACTGTCTCACAGTGTCTCTAATACACTGTCTCTCACAGTGTCTCTAATACACTGTCTCACACACAGTGTCTCTAATACACTGTTGTACACACAGTGTCTCTAATACGCTGTCTCACACAGTGTCTCTAATACGCTGTCTCACACAGTGTCTCTAATACGCTGTCTCACACACAGTCTCTAATACACTGTCTCATACACGGTGTCTCTAATGCACTGTCTCACACACAGTGTCCCTAATGCACTGTCTCACACACAGTGTCTCTAATACACTGTCTCAAACACGGTGTCTCTAATACACTGTCTCACATACAGTGTCTCTAATGCACTGTCTCACACATGGTGTCTCTAATACACACTCTCTCACACGGTGTCTCTAATACACTGTCACACACTGTCTCTAATACACTGTCTCACACACAGTGTCTCTAATACACTGTCTCTCACACACAGTGTCTCTAATGCACTATCTCTCACACACAGTGTCTCTAATACCCTGTGTCACACACACTGTCTCTAATGCCCTGTCTCACACACAGTGTCTCTAATACACTGTCTCTCACACACAGTGTCTCTAATACGCTGTCTCACACAGTGCCTCTAATACGCTGTCTCACAGTGTCTCTACTACGCTGTCTCACACACAGTGTCTCTAATACACTGTCTCACTCTCACAGTGTCTCTAATACACTGTCTCTCACAGTGTCTCTAATACACTGTCTCATACACTGTCTCTAAGACGCTGTCTCACACAGTGTCTCTAATACGCTGTCTCACACAGTGTCTCTAATACACTGTCTCACACAGAGTCTCTAATACGCTGTCTCACACACAGTCTCTAATACACTGTCTCACACACACACTGTCTCTAATACACTGTCTCTCACACACAGTGTCTCTATTACGCTGTCTCACACAGTGTCTCTAATACGCAGCCTCACAGTGTCTCTAATACGCTGTCTCACACACAGTGTCTCTAATACACTGTCTCACACACAGTGTCTCTAATACACTGTCTCACTCACACGTTGTCTCTAGTACACTGTCTCTCACACGGTGTCTCTAATACACTGCCTCACACACGGTGTCTGTAATGCACTGTCCCACACACGGTGTCTCTAATGCACTGTCTCACACACGGTGTCCCTAATACACTGTCTCACACACAGTCTCTAATACACTTTCTCACTCACAGTGTCTCACACACAGTGTCGCTAATACGCTGTCTCTCCAACAGTGTCTCTAATACACTGTCTCTCACAGTGTCTCTAATACACTGTCTCTCACAGTGTCTCTAATACACTGTCTCACACACAGTGTCTCTAATACACTGTCTCACACAGTGTCTCTAATACACTGGCTGACACAGAGTGATTCTAATACACTGTCTCACTTACACAGTGTCTCTAATACACTGTCTCACACACGGTGTCTTTAATACACTGTCTCAAACACGGTGTCTCTAATACACTGTCTCAAACACGGTGTCTCTAATTCACTGTCTCATACACAGTGTCTCTAATGCACTGTCTCAAACACGGTGTCTCTAATACACTGTATCAAACACTGTGTCTCTAATACACTGTCTGACACACAGTGTCTCTAATACACTGTCTCTCAGACACAGTGTCTCTAATACAATATCTGTCACACACAGTGTCTCTAATACACTATCTCTCACAGACAGTGTCTCTAATACACTGTGTCACAGACACGGTCTCTAATGCACTGTCCCACACACGGTGTCTCTAATGTACTGTCTCACACACAGTGTCTCTAATACACTGTCTGAAACACTGTCTCTAATACACTGTCTCACACACAGTGTCTATAGTACACTGTCTCACACACAGTGTCTCTAATACACTGTCTCTCACAGTGTCTCTAATGCACTGTCTCTCACATTGTCTCTAATACACTGTTTCACACACAGTGTCTCTAATACACTGTTGTGCACACAGTGTCTCTAACACACTGTCTCACACACAGTGTCTCTAATGCACTGTCTCACACATGGTGTCTCTAATACACACTCTCTCACACGGTGTCTCTAATACACTGTCACACACTGTCTCTAATACACTGTCTCTCACAGACAGTGTCTCTAATACACTGTCTCTCACAGACAGTGTCTCTAATACACTATCTCTCACACACAGTGTCTCTAATACCCTGTGTCACACGCACTGTCTCTAATGCACTGTCTCACACACAGTGTCTCTAATACACTGTCTCACAGACACAGTGCTCCAATACACTGTCTCTCACACACAGTGTCTCTAATACACTGTCTCTCACACACAGTGTCTCCAATACGCTGTCTCACCCAGTGTCTCTAATACGCTGTCTCACAGTGTCTCTAATACGCTGTCTCACACACAGTGTCTCTAATACACTGTCTCACTCACACGGTGTCTCTAATACACTGTCTCTCACACGGTGTCTCTAATACACTGTCTCACACACGGTGTCTGTAATGCACTGTCCCACACACGGTGTCTCTAATGCACTGTCTCACACACAGTGTTTCTAATACACTGTCTCACACACTGTCTGTAATACACTTTCTCACACAGAGTGTCTCTAATACACTGTCTCACACACAGTGTCGCTAATACACTGTCTCTCACACAGTGTCTCTAATACACTGTCTCTCACAGTGTCTGTAATACACTGTCTCTCACACAGTGTCTCTAATACACTATTGTACACACAGTGTCTCTCATGCACTGTCTCAGACACAGTGTCTCTAATGCACTGTCTCACACACAGTGTCTCTAATACACTGTCTCTCACACACAGTGTCTCTAATACACTATCACTCACACATAGTGTCTCTGATACACTGTGTCACACACACTGTCTCTAATGCACTGTCTCACACACAGTGTCTCTAATACACTGTCTCACACACACAGTGTCTCTAATACACTGTCTCTCACGCACAGTGTCTCTAATACACTGTCTCACACACTGTCTCTAATACACTTTCTCACACACAGTGTCTCTAATACACTGTCTCACAGTGTCTCTAATACACTGTCTCTCACAGTGTCTCTAATACACTGTCTCACACACAGTGTCTCTAATACACTGTTGTACACACAGTGTCTCTAATACGCTGTCTCACACAGTGTCTCTAATATGCTGTCTCACACAGTGTCTCTAATACGCTGTCTCACACACAGTCTCTAATACACTGTCTCATACACGGTGTCTCTAATGCACTGTCTCACACACAGTGTCCCTAATGCACTGTCTCACACACAGTGTCTCTAATACACTGTCTCAAACACGGTGTCTCTAATACACTGTCTCACATACAGTGTCTCTAATGCACTGTCTCACACATGGTGTCTCTAATACACACTCTCTCACACGGTGTCTCTAATACACTGTCACACACTGTCTCTAATACACTGTCTCACACACAGTGTCTCTAATACACTGTCTCTCACACACAGTGTCTCTAATGCACTATCTCTCACACACAGTGTCTCTAATACCCTGTGTCACACACACTGTCTCTAATGCCCTGTCTCACACACAGTGTCTCTAATACACTGTCTCTCACACACAGTGTCTCTAATACGCTGTCTCACACAGTGCCTCTAATACGCTGTCTCACAGTGTCTCTACTACGCTGTCTCACACACAGTGTCTCTAATACACTGTCTCACTCTCACAGTGTCTCTAATACACTGTCTCTCACAGTGTCTCTAATACACTGTCTCATACACTGTCTCTAAGACGCTGTCTCACACAGTGTCTCTAATTCGCTGTCTCACACAGTGTCTCTAATACGCTGTCTCACACACAGTCTCTAATACACTGTCTCACACAGAGTGTCTCTAATACACTGTGTCACACACAGTGTCTCTAATGCACTGTCTCTCACACGCAGTGTCTCTAGTACACTATCACACACAGTGTCTTTTATACACTATCTCTCACGCAGAGTGTCTCTAATACGCTGTCTCACACAGTGTCTCTAATACGCTGTCTCACACAGTGTCTCTAATACGCTGTCTCACACACAGTCTCTAATACACTGTCTCACACACACAGTGTCTCTAATACACTGTCTCTCACACACAGTGTCTCTAATACGCTGTCTCACACAGTGTCTCTAATACACTGTCTCACACAGAGTGATTATAATGCACTGTCTCACTCACACAGTGTCTCTAATACACTGTCTCACACACGGTGTCTTTAATACACTGTCTCAAACACGGTGTCTCTAATACACTGTCTCAAACACGGTGTCTCTAATACACTGTCTCATACACAGTGTCTCTAATGCACTGTCTCAAACACGGTGTCTCTAATACACTGTATCAAACACTGTGTCTCTAATACACTGTCTCACACACAGTGTCTCTAATACACTGTCTCTCAGACACAGTGTCTCTAATACACTGTCTCTCAGACACAGTGTCTCTAATACACTATCTGTCTCACACAGTGTCTCTAATACACTGTCTCACACAGAGTCTCTAATACGCTGTCTCACACACAGTCTCTAATACACTGTCTCACACACACAGTGTCTCTAATACACTGTCTCTCACACACAGTGTCTCTAATACGCTGTCTCACACAGTCTCTCTAATACGCTGCCTCACAGTGTCTCTAATACGCTGTCTCACACACAGTGTCTCTAATACACTGTCTCACACACAGTGTCTCTAATACACTGTCTCACTCACACGGTGTCTCTAATACACTGTCTCTCACACGGTGTCTGTAATGCAAAGTCCCACACACGGTGTCTCTAATGCACTGTCTCACACACAGTGTCTCTAATACACTGTCTCACACACAGTCTCTAATACACTTTCTCACTCACAGTGTCTCACACACAGTGTCGCTAATACACTGTCTCTCCAACAGTGTCTCTAATACACTGTCTCTCACAGTGTCTCTAATACACTGTCTCTCACAGTGTCTCTAATACACTGTCTCACACACAGTGTCTCTAATACACTATTGTACACACAGTGTCTCTAATACACTGTCTCACATTGTCTCTCATGCACTGTCTCACGCACAGTGTCTCTAATGCACTGTCTCTCACTGACAGTGTCTCTAATACACTGTCTCTCACACACAGTGTCTCTAATACACTATCTCTCACACACAGTGTCTCTGATACACTGTGTCACACACACTGTCTCTAATGCACTGTCTCACACACAGTGTCTCTAATACACTGTCTCACACAGTGTCTCTAATACACTGTCTCACACAGAGTGATTATAATGCACTGTCTCACTCACACAGTGTCTCTAATACACTGTCTCACACACGGTGTCTTTAATACACTGTCTCAAACACGGTGTCTCTAATACACTGTCTCAAACACGGTGTCTCTAATACACTGTCTCATACACAGTGTCTCTAATGCACTGTCTCAAACACGGTGTCTCTAATACACTGTATCAAACACTGTGTCTCTAATACACTGTCTCACACACAGTGTCTCTAATACACTGTCTCTCAGACACAGTGTCTCTAATACACTGTCTCTCAGACACAGTGTCTCTAATACACTATCTGTCACACACAGTGTCTCTAATACACTATCTCTCACACACAGTGTCTCTAATACACTGTGTCACAGACACGGTCTCTAATGCACTGTCCCACACACGGTGTCTGTAATGTACTGTCTCACACACAGTGTCTCTAATACACTGTCTCAAACACTGTCTCTAATACACTGTCTCACACACAGTGTCTCTAGTACACTGTCTCACACACAGTGTCTCTAATACACTGTCTATCACAGTGTCTCTCATACACTGTCTCACACACAGTGTCTCTAATGCACTGTCTCACACATGGTGTCTCTAATACACACTCTCTCACACGGTGTCTCTAATACACTGTCACACACTGTCTCTAATACACTGTCTCTCACAGACAGTGTCTCTAATACACTATCTCTCACACACAGTGTCTCTAATACCCTGTGTCACACACACTGTCTCTAATGCACTGTCTCACACACAGTGTCTCTAATACACTGCCTCACACACACAGTGTCTCTAATACACTGTCTCTCACACACAGTGTCTCTACTACACTGTCTCTCACACACAGTGTCTCCAATACGCTGTCTCACCCAGTGTCTCTAATAAGCTGTCTCACACAGTGTCTCTAATACGCTGTGTCACACACAGTGTCGCTAATACAATGTCTCTCACACAGTGTCTCTAATACACTGTCTCTCACAGTGTCTCTAATACACTGTCTCTCACACTGTGTCTCTAATACACTATTGTACACACAGTGTCTCTCATGCACTGTCTCACACACAGTGTCTCTAATACACTGTCTCTCACACACAGTGTCTCTAATACACTATCTCTCACACACAGTGTCTCTGATACACTGTGTCACACACACTGTCTCTAATGCACTGTCTCACACACAGTGTCTCTAATACACTGTCTCACACACACAGTGTCTCTAATACACTGTCTCTCACGCACAGAGTCTCTAATACACTGTCTCACACACTGTCTCTAATACACTTTCTCACACACTGTGTCTCTAATACACTGTCTCACAGTGTCTCTAATACACTGTCTCTCACAGTGTCTCTAATACACTGTCTCACACACAGTGTCTCTAATACACTGTTGTACACACAGTGTCTCTAATACGCTGTGTCACACAGTGTCTCTAATACGCTGTCTCACACAGTGTCTCTAATACGCTGTCTCACACACAGTCTCTAATACACTGTCTCACACAGAGTGTCTCTAATACACTGTGTCACACACAGTGTCTCTAATGCACTGTCTCTCACACACAGTGTCTCTAATACACTATCACACACACTGTCTTTTAGACACTATCTCTCACACAGAGTGTCTCTAATACGCTGTCTCACACAGTGTCTCTAATGCGCTGTCTCACACAGTGTCTCTAATACACTGTCTCAGACAGTGTCTCTAATACACTGTCTCATACACTGTGTCTCTAATGCACTGTCTCACACACAGTGTCTCTAATGCACTGTCTCACACACAGTGTCTCTAATACACTGCCTCAAACACGGTGTCTCTAATACACTGTCTCTCATACAGTGTCTCTAATGCACTGTCTGACACATGGTGTCTCTAATACACACTGTCTCACACAGTGTCTCTAATACACTGTCTCTCACACACAGTGTCTCTAATGCACTATCTCTCACACACAGTGTCTCTAATACCCTGTGTCACACACACTGTCTCTAATACACTGTCTCTCACACACAGTGTCTCTAGTACACTGTCTCTCACACACAGTGTCTCCAATAAGCTGTCTCACACATTGTCTCTAATACGCTCTCACACAGTGTCTCTAATATATTGTCTCACACACAGTGTCTCTAATGCACTATCTCTCACACACAGTGTCTCTAATACACTGTCTCACACACACAGTGTCTCTAATACACTGTCTCTCACACACAGTCTCTCCAATACACTGTCTCACACACTGTCTCTAATACACTTTCTCACACACCGTGTCTCTAATACACTATCTCACAGTGTCTCTAATACACTGTCTCTCACAGTGTCTCTAATACACTGTCTCACACACAGTGTCTCTAATACACTGTTGTACACACAGTGTCTCTAATACGCTGTCTCACACAGTGTCTCTAATACGCTGTCTCACACAGTGTCTCTAATACGCTGTCTCACACACAGTGTCTCTAATACACTGTCTCATACACTGTGTCTCTAATGCACTGTCTCACACACAGTGTCTCTAATACACTGCCTCAAACACGGTGTCTCTAATACACTGTCTCTCATACAGTGTCTCTAATGCACTGTCTGACACATGGTGTCTCTAATACACACTGTCTCACACAGTGTCTCCAATACACTGTCTCTCACACACAGTGTCTCTAATGCACTATCTCTCACACACAGTGTCTCTAATACCCTGTGTCACACACACTGTCTCTAATACACTGTCTCTCACACACAGTGTCTCTAATACACTGTCTCTCACACACAGTGTCTCCAATAAGCTGTCTCACACATTGTCTCTAATACGCTCTCACACAGTGTCTCTAATACATTGTCTCACACACAGTGTCTCTAATGCACTATCTCTCACACACAGTGTCTCTAATACACTGTCTCACACACACAGTGTCTCTAATACACTGTCTCTCACACACAGTGTCTCCAATACACTGTCTCACACACTGTCTCTAATACACTTTCTCACACACCGTGTCTCTAATACACTATCTCACAGTGTCTCTAATACACTGTCTCTCACAGTGTCTCTAATACACTGTCTCACACACAGTGTCTCTAATACACTGTTGTACACACAGTGTCTCTAATACGCTGTCTCACACAGTGTCTCTAATACGCTGTCTCACACAGTGTCTCTAATACGCTGTCTCACACAGTGTCTCTAATACGCTGTCTCACACACAGTCTCTAATACACTGTCTCACACAGAGTGTCTCTAATACACTGTGTCACATACAGTGTCTCTAATGCACTGTCTCTCACACACAGTGTCTATAATACACTATCACACACACTGTCTTTTATACACTATCTCTCACACAGAGTGTCTCTAATACGCTGTCTCACACAGTGTCTCTAATGCGCTGTCTCACACAGTGTCTCTAATACACTGTCTCAGACAGTGTCTCTAATACACTGTCTCTCACACACAGTGTCTCTAATACACTGTCTCTCACACACAGTGTCTCTAATACACTGTCTCACACAGTGTCTCTAATACGCTGTCTCACACACAGTGTCTCTAATACACTGTCTCACTCACACGGTGTCTCTAATACACTGTCTCTCACACGGTGTCTCTAATACACTGTCTCATACACGGTGTCTCTAATGCACTGTCTCACACACAGTGTCCCTAATGCACTGTCTCACACACAGTGTCTCTAATACACTGTCTCAAACACGGTGTCTCTAATACACTGTCTCACATACAGTGTCTCTAATGCACTGTCTCACACATG
The DNA here is from genome assembly GCF_030028105.1 of Mobula birostris. Lineage (NCBI taxonomy): Eukaryota > Metazoa > Chordata > Chondrichthyes > Myliobatiformes > Myliobatidae > Mobula > Mobula birostris. Next base: position 46,110 of record NW_027278301.1, read on the forward strand.
GTGTCTCTAATACACACTCTCTCACACGGTGTCTCTCATACACTGTCACACACTGTCTCTAATACACTGTCTCACACACAGTGTCTCTAATACACTGTCTCTCACACACAGTGTCTCTAATGCACTATCTCTCACACACAGTGTCTCTAATACACTGTCTCACACACACAGTGTCTCTAATACACTGTCTCTCACACACAGTGTCTCTAATACACTGTCTCTCACACACGGTGTCTCTAATACGCTGTCTCACACAGTGTCTCTAATACACTGTCTCATACACTGTCTCTAAGACGCTGTCTCACACAGTGTCTCTAATACGCTGTCTCACACACAGTCTCTAATACACTGTCTCACACAGAGTGTCTCTAATACACTGTGTCACACACAGTGTCTCTAATGCACTGTCTCTCACACGCAGTGTCTCTAGTACACTATCACACACAGTGTCTTTTATACACTATCTCTCACGCAGAGTGTCTCCAATACGCTGTCTCACACAGTGTCTCTAATACGCTGTCTCACACAGTGTCTCTAATACACTGTCTCACACAGAGTCTCTAATACGCTGTCTAACACACTGTCTCACACACACAGTGTCTCTAATACACTGTCTCTCACACACAGTGTCTCTAATACGCTGTCTCACACAGTGTCTCTAATATGCTGCCTCACAGTGTCTCTAATACGCTGTCTCACACACAGTGTCTCTAATACACTGTCTCACACACAGTGTCTCTAATACACTGTCTCACTCACACGGTGTCTCTAATACACTGTCTCTCACACGGTGTCTCTAATACACTGCCTCACACACGGTGACTGTAATGCACTGTCCCAGACACGGTGTCTCTAATGCACTGTCTCACACACAGTGTCTCTAATACACTGTCTCACACACAGTCTCTAATACACTTTCTCACTCACAGTGTCTCACACACAGTGTCGCTAATACACTCTCTCTCCAACAGTGTCTCTAATACACTGTCTCTCACAGTGTCTCTAATACACTGTCTCTCACAGTGTCTCTAATACACTGTCTCACACACAGTGTCTCTAATACACTATTGTACACACAGTGTCTCTAATACACTGTCTCACATTGTCTCTCATGCACTGTCTCACGCACAGTGTCTCTAATGTACTGTCTCTCACTGACAGTGTCTCTAATACACTGTCTCTCACACACAGTGTCTCTAATACACTATCTCTCACACACAGTGTCTCTGATACACTGTGTCACACACACTGTCTCTAATGCACTGTCTCACGCACAGTGTCTCTAATACACTGTCTCACACAGTGTCTCTAATACACTGTCTCACACAGAGTGATTATAATGCACTGTCTCACTCACACAGTGTCTCTAATACACTGTCTCACACACAGTCTCTAATACACTTTCTCACTCACAGTGTCTCACACACAGTGTCTCTAATACACTGTCTCTCACACACAGTGTCTCCAATACGCTGTCTCACACAGTGTCTCTAATACGCTGCCTCACAGTGTCTCTAATACGCTGTCTCACACACAGTGTCTCTAATACACTGTCTCACACACAGTGTCTCTAATACACTGTCTCACTCACACGGTGTCTCTAATACACTGTCTCTCACACGGTGTCTCTAATACACTGCCTCACACACGGTGTCTGTAATGCACTGTCGCACACACGGTGTCTCTAATGCACTGTCTCACACACAGTGTCTCTAATACACTGTCTCACACACAGTCTCTAATACACTTTCTCACTCACAGTGTCTCACACACAGTGTCGCTAATACACTGTCTCTCCAACAGTGTCTCTAATACACTGTCTCTCACAGTGTCTCTAATACACTGTCTCTCACAGTGTCTCTAATACACTGTCTCACACACAGTGTCTCTAATACACTATTGTACACACAGTGTCTCTAATACACTGTCTCACATTGTCTCTCATGCACTGTCTCACGCACAGTGTCTCTAATGCACTGTCTCTCACTGACAGTGTCTCTAATACACTGTCTCTCACACACAGTGTCTCTAATACACTATCTCTCACACACAGTGTCTCTGATACACGGTGTCACACACACTGTCTCTAATGCACTGTCTCACACACAGTGTCTCTAATGCACTGTCTCAAACACGGTGTCTCTAATACACTGTATCAAACACTGTGTCTCTAATACACTGTCTCACACACAGTGTCTCTAATACACTGTCTCTCAGACACAGTGTCTCTAATACACTGTCTCTCAGACACAGTGTCTGTAATACACTATCTGTCTCACACAGTGTCTCTAATACACTGTCTCACACAGAGTCTCTAATACGCTGTCTCACACACAGTCTCTAATACACTGTCTCACACACACAGTGTCTCTAATACACTGTCTCTCACACACAGTGTCTCTAATACGCTGTCTCACACAGTGTCTCTAATACGCTGCCTCACAGTGTCTCTAATACGCTGTCTCACACACAGTGTCTCTAATACACTGTCTCACACACAGTGTCTCTAATACACTGTCTCACTCACACGGTGTCTCTAATACACTGTCTCTCACACGGTGTCTCTAATACACTGCCTCACACACGGTGTCTGTAATGCACTGTCCCACACACGGTGTCTCTAATGCACTGTCTCACACACAGTGTCTCTAATACACTGTCTCACACACAGTCTCTAATACACTTTCTCATTCACAGTGTCTCACACACAGTGTCGCTAATACACTGTCTCTCCAACAGTGTCTCTAATACACTGTCTCTCACAGTGTCTCTAATACACTGTCTCTCACAGTGTCTCTAATACACTGTCTCACACACAGTGTCTCTAATACACTATTGTACACTCAGTGTCTCTAATACACTGTCTCACATTGTCTCTCATGCACTGTCTCACGCACAGTGTCTCTAATGCACTGTCTCTCACTGACAGTGTCCCTAATACACTGTCTCTCACACACAGTGTCTCTAATACACTATCTCTCACACACAGTGTCTCTGATACACGGTGTCACACACACTGTCTCTAATGCACTGTCTCACACACAGTGTCTCTAATACACTGTCTCACACAGTGTCTCTAATACACTGTCTCACACAGAATGATTATAATGCACTGTCTCACTCACACAGTGTCTCTAATACACTGTCTCACACACGGTGTCTTTAATACACTGTCTCAAACACGGTGTCTCTAATACACTGTCTCAAACACGGTGTCTCTAATACACTGTATCAAACACTGTGTCTCTAATACACTGTCTCACACACAGTGTCTCTAATACACTGTCTCTCAGACACAGTGTCTCTAATACACTGTCTCTCAGACACAGTGTCTCTAATACACTATCTGTCACACACAGTGTCTCTAATACACTATCTCTCACACACAGTGTCTCTAATACACTGTGTCACAGACACGGTCTCTAATGCACTGTCCCACACACGGTGTCTGTAATGTACTGTCTCACACACAGTGTCTCTAATACACTGTCTCAAACACTGTCTCTAATACACTGTCTCACACACAGTGTCTCTAGTACACTGTCTCACACACAGTGTCTCTAATACACTGTCTATCACAGTGTCTCTCATACACTGTCTCACACACAGTGTCTCTAATGCACTGTCTCACACATGGTGTCTAATACACAGTCTCTCACACGGTGTCTCTAATACACTGTCACACACTGTCTCTAATACACTGTCTCTCACAGACAGTGTCTCTAATACACTATCTCTCACACACAGTGTCTCTAATACCCTGTGTCACACACACTGTCTCTAATGCACTGTCTCACACACAGTGTCTCTAATACACTGTCTCACACACACAGTGTCTCTAATACACTGTCTCTCACACACAGTGTCTCTAATACACTGTCTCTCACACACAGTGTCTCCAATACGCTGTCTCACCCAGTGTCTCTAATACGCTGTCTCACACAGTGTCTCTAATACGCTGTCTCACACACAGTGTCGCTAATACACTGTCTCTCACACAGTGTCTCTAATACACTGTCACACACTGTCTCTAATACACTGTCTCTCACAGACAGTGTCTCTAATACACTATTTCTCACACACAGTGTCTCTAATACCCTGTGTCACACACTGTCTCTAATGCACTGTCTCACACACAGTGTCTCTAATACACTGTCTCACACACACAGTGTCTCTAATACACTGTCTCTCACACACAGTGTCTCTAATACACTGTCTCTCACACACAGTGTCTCCAATACGCTGTCTCACCCAGTGTCTCTAATACACTGTCTCACACAGTGTCTCTAATACGCTGTCTCACACACAGTGTCGCTAATACACTGTCTCTCACACAGTGTTTCTAATACACTGTCTCTCACAGTGTCTCTAATACACTGTCTCTCACACAGTGTCTCTAATACACTATTGTACACACAGCGTCTCTCATGCACTGTCTCACACACAGTGTCTCTAATGCACTGTCTCACACACAGTGTCTCTAATACACTGTCTCTCACACACAGTGTCTCTAATACACTATCTCTCACACACAGTGTCTCTGATACACTGTGTCACACACACTGTCTCTAATGCACTGTCTCACACACAGTGTCTCTAATACACTGTCTCACACACACAGTGTCTCTAATACACTGTCTCTCACGCACAGTGTCTCTAATACACTGTCTCACACACTGTCTCTAATACACTTTCTCACACACAGTGTCTCTAATACACTGTCTCACAGTGTCTCTAATACACTGTCTCTCACAGTGTCTCTAATACACTGTCTCACACACAGTGTCTCTAATACACTGTTGTACACACAGTGTCTCTAATACGCTGTCTCACACAGTGTCTCTAATACGCTGTCTCACACAGTGTCTCTAATACGCTGTCTCACACACAGTCTCTAATACACTGTCTCACACAGAGTGTCTCTAATACACTGTGTCACACACAGTGTCTCTAATGCACTGTCTCTCACACACAGTGTCTCTAATACACTATCACACACACTGTCTTTTAGACACTATCTCTCACACAGAGTGTCTCTAATACGCTGTCTCACACAGTGTCTCTAATGCGCTGTGTCACACAGTGTCTCTAATACACTGTCTCAGACAGTGTCTCTAATACACTGTCTCATACACTGTGTCTCTAATGCACTGTCTCACACACAGTGTCTCTAATGCACTGTCTCACACACAGTGTCTCTAATACACTGCCTCAAACACGGTGTCTCTAATACACTGTCTCACATACAGTGTCTCTAATGCACTGTCTGACACATGGTGTCTCTAATACACACTGTCTCACACAGTGTCTTTAATACACTGTCTCTCACACACAGTGTCTCTAATGCACTATCTCTCACACACAGTGTCTCTAATACCCTGTGTCACACACACTGTCTCTAATGCACGGTCTCACACACAGTGTCTCTAATGCACTGTCTCACACACACAGTGTCTCTAATACACTGTCTCTCACACACAGTGTCTCTAATACACTATCTGTCACACACAGTGTCTTTTATACACTATCTCGCACACAGTGTCTCTAATACGCTGTCTCACACAGTGTCTCTAATACGCTGTCTCACACACAGTGTCTCTAATACACTGTCTCACACAGTGTCTCTAATACACTGTCTCACACAGTGTCTCTAATACACTGTCTCTCACAGACAGTGTCTCTAATGCACTATCTCTCACACACAGTGTCTCTAATACCCTGTGTCACACACACTGTCTCTAATGCACTGTCTCACACACAGTGTCTCTAATACGCTGTCTCACACACAGTGTCTCTAATACACTGTCTGTCACACGGTGTCTCTAATACGCTGTCTCACACATGGTATCTCGAGTACACTGTCTCTCATACAGTGTCTAATACACTGTCTCTCACACGGTGTATCTAATACACTGTCTCACACACAGTGTCTCTAATGCCCTGTCTCTCACATACAGTGTCTCTAATACACTGTCTCACACACAGTGTCTCTAATACACTGTCTATCACACACAGTATCTTTTATACACTATCTCACACACAGTGTCTCTAATATGCTGTCTCACACAGTGTCTCTAATACGCTGTCTCACACACAGTGTCTCTAATACACTGTCTCACTCACACAGTGTCTCTAATACCCTGTCTCACACACGGTGTCTCTAATACACTGTCTCAAACACGGTGTCTCTAATACACTGTCTCAAACACGGTGTCTCTAATACACTGTGTCATACAGGGTGTCTCTAATGCACTGTCTCAAGCACGGTGTCTCTAATACACTGTATCAAACAATGTGTCTCTAATACACTGTCTCACACACAGTGTCTCTAATACACTGTCTATCAGACACAGTGTCTCTAATACACTATCTCTCACACAGTGTCTCTAATACACTATCTCTCACACACAGTGTCTCTAATACACTGTGTCACACACACGGTCTCTAATGCACTGTCTCAAACACGGTGTCTCTAATACACTGTCTCAAACACGGTGCCTCTAATACACTGTCTCACACACAGTGTCTCTAATACGCTGTCTCACATACAGTGTCTCTAATACACTGTCTCACTCACACGGTGTCTCTAATACACTGTCTCTCACACGGTGTCTCTAATACACTGTCTCACACACGGTGTCTGTAATACACTGTCCCACACACGGTGTCTCTAATGCACTGTCTCACACACAGTGTCTCTAATACACTGTCTCAAACACTGTCTCTAATACACTGTCTCACACACAGTGTCTCTAATACACTGTCTCTCACACACAGTGTCTCTAATACCCTGTGTCACACACACTGTCTCTAATGCACTGTCTCACACACAGTGTCTCTAATACACTGTCTCACAGACACAGTGTCTCTAATACACTGTCTCTCACACACAGTGTCTCTAATACACTGTCTCTCACACACAGTGTCTCCAATACGCTGTCTCACCCAGTGTCTCTAATACGCTGTCTCACACAGTGTCTCTAATACACTGTCTCACAGTGTCTCTAATACGCTGTCTCACACACAGTGTCTCTAATACACTGTCTCACTCACACGGTGTCTCTAATACACTGTCTCTCACACGGTGTCTCTAATACACTTTCTCACACACGGTGTCTGTAATGCACTGTCCCACACACGGTGTCTCTAATGCACTGTCTCACACACAGTGTTTCTAATACACTGTCTCACACACTGTCTGTAATACACTTTCTCACACACAGTGTCTCTAATACACTGTCTCACACACAGTGTCGCTAATACACTGTCTCTCACACAGTGTCTCTAATACACTGTCTCTCACACAGTGTCTCTAATACACTATTGTACACACAGTGTCTCTCATGCACTGTCTCAGACACAGTGTCTCTAATGCACTGTCTCACACACAGTGTCTCTAATACACTGTCTCTCACACACAGTGTCTCTAATACACTATCACTCACACACAGTGTCTCTGATACACTGTGTCACACACACTGTCTCTAATGCACTGTCTCACACACAGTGTCTCTAATACACTGTCTCACACACACAGTGTCTCTAATACACTGTCTCTCACGCACAGTGTCTCTAATACACTGTCTCACACACTGTCTCTAATACACTTTCTCACACACAGTGTCTCTAATACACTGTCTCACAGTGTCTCTAATACACTGTCTCTCACAGTGTCTCTAATACACTGTCTCACACACAGTGTCTCTAATACACTGTTGTACACACAGTGTCTCTAATACGCTGTCTCACACAGTGTCTCTAATACGCTGTCTCACACAGTGTCTCTAATACGCTGTCTCACACACAGTCTCTAATACACTGTCTGTCACACGGTGTCTCTAATACGCTGTCTCACACATGGTATCTCGAGTACACTGTCTCTCATACAGTGTCTAATACACTGTCTCTCACACGGTGTATCTAATACACTGTCTCACACACAGTGTCTCTAATGCCCTGTCTCTCACATACAGTGTCTCTAATACACTGTCTCACACACGGTGTCTCTAATACACTGTCTCAAACACGGTGTCTCTAATACACTGTCTCAAACACGGTGTCTCTAATACACTGTGTCATACAGGGTGTCTCTAATGCACTGTCTCAAGCACGGTGTCTCTAATACACTGTATCAAACAATGTGTCTCTAATACACTGTCTCACACACAGTGTCTCTAATACACTGTCTATCAGACACAGTGTCTCTAATACACTATCTCTCACACAGTGTCTCTAATACACTATCTCTCACACACAGTGTCTCTAATACACTGTGTCACACACACGGTCTCTAATGCACTGTCTCAAACACGGTGTCTCTAATACACTGTCTCAAACACGGTGCCTCTAATACACTGTCTCACACACAGTGTCTCTAATACGCTGTCTCACATACAGTGTCTCTAATACACTGTCTCACTCACACGGTGTCTCTAATACACTGTCTCTCACACGGTGTCTCTAATACACTGTCTCACACACGGTGTCTGTAATACACTGTCTCTCACACGGTGTCTCTAATACACTGTCTCACACACGGTGTCTGTAATACACTGTCCCACACACGGTGTCTCTAATGCACTGTCTCACACACAGTGTCTCTAATACACTGTCTCAAACACTGTCTCTAATACACTGTCTCACACACAGTGTCTCTAATACACTGTCTCTCACACACAGTGTCTCTAATACCCTGTGTCACACACACTGTCTCTAATGCACTGTCTCACACACAGTGTCTCTAATACACTGTCTCACAGACACAGTGTCTCTAATACACTGTCTCTCACACACAGTGTCTCTAATACACTGTCTCTCACACACAGTGTCTCCAATACGCTGTCTCACCCAGTGTCTCTAATACGCTGTCTCACACAGTGTCTCTAATACGCTGTCTCACAGTGTCTCTAATACGCTGTCTCACACACAGTGTCTCTAATACACTGTCTCACTCACACGGTGTCTCTAATACACTGTCTCTCACACGGTGTCTCTAATACACTTTCTCACACACGGTGTCTGTAATGCACTGTCCCACACACGGTGTCTCTAATGCACTGTCTCACACACAGTGTTTCTAATACACTGTCTCACACACTGTCTGTAATACACTTTCTCACACACAGTGTCTCTAATACACTGTCTCACACACAGTGTCGCTAATACACTGTCTCTCACACAGTGTCTCTAATACACTGTCTCTCACACAGTGTCTCTAATACACTATTGTACACACAGTGTCTCTCATGCACTGTCTCAGACACAGTGTCTCTAATGCACTGTCTCACACACAGTGTCTCTAATACACTGTCTCTCACACACAGTGTCTCTAATACACTATCACTCACACACAGTGTCTCTGATACACTGTGTCACACACACTGTCTCTAATGCACTGTCTCACACACAGTGTCTCTAATACACTGTCTCACACACACAGTGTCTCTAATACACTGTCTCTCACGCACAGTGTCTCTAATACACTGTCTCACACACTGTCTCTAATACACTTTCTCACACACAGTGTCTCTAATACACTGTCTCACAGTGTCTCTAATACACTGTCTCTCACAGTGTCTCTAATACACTGTCTCACACACAGTGTCTCTAATACACTGTTGTACACACAGTGTCTCTAATACGCTGTCTCACACAGTGTCTCTAATACGCTGTCTCACACAGTGTCTCTAATACGCTGTCTCACACACAGTCTCTAATACACTGTCTCATACACGGTGTCTCTAATGCACTGTCTCACACACAGTGTCCCTAATGCACTGTCTCACACACAGTGTCTCTAATACACTGTCTCAAACACGGTGTCTCTAATACACTGTCTCACATACAGTGTCTCTAATGCACTGTCTCACACATGGTGTCTCTAATACACACTCTCTCACACGGTGTCTCTAATACACTGTCACACACTGTCTCTAATACACTGTCTCACACACAGTGTCTCTAATACACTGTCTCTCACACACAGTGTCTCTAATGCACTATCTCTCACACACAGTGTCTCTAATACCCTGTGTCACACACACTGTCTCTAATGCCGTGTCTCACACACAGTGTCTCTAATACACTGTCTCTCACACACAGTGTCTCTAATACGCTGTCTCACACAGTGCCTCTAATACGCTGTCTCACAGTGTCTCTACTACGCTGTCTCACACACAGTGTCTCTAATACACTGTCTCACTCTCACAGTGTCTCTAATACACTGTCTCTCACAGTGTCTCTAATACACTGTCTCATACACTGTCTCTAAGACGCTGTCTCACACAGTGTCTCTAATTCGCTGTCTCACACAGTGTCTCTAATACACTGTCTCACACAGAGTCTCTAATACGCTGTCTCACACACAGTCTCTAATACACTGTCTCACACACACACTGTCTCTAATACACTGTCTCTCACACACAGTGTCTCTATTACGCTGTCTCACACAGTGTCTCTAATACGCAGCCTCACAGTGTCTCTAATACGCTGTCTCACACACAGTGTCTCTAATACACTGTCTCACACACAGTGTCTCTAATACACTGTCTCACTCACACGTTGTCTCTAGTACACTGTCTCTCACACGGTGTCTCTAATACACTGCCTCACACACGGTGACTGTAATGCACTGTCCCACACACGGTGTCTCTAATGCACTGTCTCACACACGGTGTCCCTAATACACTGTCTCACACACAGTCTCTAATACACTTTCTCACTCACAGTGTCTCACACACAGTGTCGCTAATACGCTGTCTCTCCAACAGTGTCTCTAATACACTGTCTCTCACAGTGTCTCTAATACACTGTCTCTCACAGTGTCTCTAATACACTGTCTCACACACAGTGTCTCTAATACACTGTCTCACACAGTGTCTCTAATACACTGGCTGACACAGAGTGATTCTAATACACTGTCTCACTTACACAGTGTCTCTAATACACTGTCTCACACACGGTGTCTTTAATACACTGTCTCAAACACGGTGTCTCTAATACACTGTCTCAAACACGGTGTCTCTAATTCACTGTCTCATACACAGTGTCTCTAATGCACTGTCTCAAACACGGTGTCTCTAATACACTGTATCAAACACTGTGTCTCTAATACACTGTCTGACACACAGTGTCTCTAATACACTGTCTCTCAGACACAGTGTCTCTAATACAATATCTGTCACACACAGTGTCTCTAATACACTATCTCTCACAGACAGTGTCTCTAATACACTGTGTCACAGACACGGTCTCTAATGCACTGTCCCACACACGGTGTCTCTAATGTACTGTCTCACACACAGTGTCTCTAATACACTGTCTGAAACACTGTCTCTAATACACTGTCTCACACACAGTGTCTATAGTACACTGTCTCACACACAGTGTCTCTAATACACTGTCTCTCACAGTGTCTCTAATGCACTGTCTCTCACATTGTCTCTAATACACTGTTTCACACACAGTGTCTCTAATACACTGTTGTGCACACAGTGTCTCTAACACACTGTCTCACACACAGTGTCTCTAATGCACTGTCTCACACATGGTGTCTCTAATACACACTCTCTCACACGGTGTGTCTAATACACTGTCACACACTGTCTCTAATACACTGTCTCTCACAGACAGTGTCTCTAATACACTGTCTCTCACAGACAGTGTCTCTAATACACTATCTCTCACACACAGTGTCTCTAATACCCTGTGTCACACGCACTGTCTCTAATGCACTGTCTCACACACAGTGTCTCTAATACACTGTCTCACAGACACAGTGCTCCAATACACTGTCTCTCACACACAGTGTCTCTAATACACTGTCTCTCACACACAGTGTCTCCAATACGCTGTCTCACCCAGTGTCTCTAATACGCTGTCTCACAGTGTCTCTAATACGCTGTCTCACACACAGTGTCTCTAATACACTGTCTCACTCACACGGTGTCTCTAATACACTGTCTCTCACACGGTGTCTCTAATACACTGTCTCACACACGGTGTCTGTAATGCACTGTCCCACACACGGTGTCTCTAATGCACTGTCTCACACACAGTGTTTCTAATACACTGTCTCACACACTGTCTGTAATACACTTTCTCACACAGAGTGTCTCTAATACACTGTCTCACACACAGTGTCGCTAATACACTGTCTCTCACACAGTGTCTCTAATACACTGTCTCTCACAGTGTCTGTAATACACTGTCTCTCACACAGTGTCTCTAATACACTATTGTACACACAGTGTCTCTCATGCACTGTCTCAGACACAGTGTCTCTAATGCACTGTCTCACACACAGTGTCTCTAATACACTGTCTCTCACACACAGTGTCTCTAATACACTATCACTCACACATAGTGTCTCTGATACACTGTGTCACACACACTGTCTCTAATGCACTGTCTCACACACAGTGTCTCTAATACACTGTCTCACACACACAGTGTCTCTAATACACTGTCTCTCACGCACAGTGTCTCTAATACACTGTCTCACACACTGTCTCTAATACACTTTCTCACACACAGTGTCTCTAATACACTGTCTCACAGTGTCTCTAATACACTGTCTCTCACAGTGTCTCTAATACACTGTCTCACACACAGTGTCTCTAATACACTGTTGTACACACAGTGTCTCTAATACGCTGTCTCACACAGTGTCTCTAATATGCTGTCTCACACAGTGTCTCTAATACGCTGTCTCACACACAGTCTCTAATACACTGTCTCATACACGGTGTCTCTAATGCACTGTCTCACACACAGTGTCCCTAATGCACTGTCTCACACACAGTGTCTCTAATACACTGTCTCAAACACGGTGTCTCTAATACACTGTCTCACATACAGTGTCTCTAATGCACTGTCTCACACATGGTGTCTCTAATACACACTCTCTCACACGGTGTCTCTAATACACTGTCACACACTGTCTCTAATACACTGTCTCACACACAGTGTCTCTAATACACTGTCTCTCACACACAGTGTCTCTAATGCACTATCTCTCACACACAGTGTCTCTAATACCCTGTGTCACACACACTGTCTCTAATGCCCTGTCTCACACACAGTGTCTCTAATACACTGTCTCTCACACACAGTGTCTCTAATACGCTGTCTCACACAGTGCCTCTAATACGCTGTCTCACAGTGTCTCTACTACGCTGTCTCACACACAGTGTCTCTAATACACTGTCTCACTCTCACAGTGTCTCTAATACACTGTCTCTCACAGTGTCTCTAATACACTGTCTCATACACTGTCTCTAAGACGCTGTCTCACACAGTGTCTCTAATTCGCTGTCTCACACAGTGTCTCTAATACGCTGTCTCACACACAGTCTCTAATACACTGTCTCACACAGAGTGTCTCTAATACACTGTGTCACACACAGTGTCTCTAATGCACTGTCTCTCACACGCAGTGTCTCTAGTACACTATCACACACAGTGTCTTTTATACACTATCTCTCACACAGTGTCTCTAATACGCTGTCTCACACACAGTCTCTAATACACTGTCTCACACACACAGTGTCTCTAATACACTGTCTCTCACACACAGTGTCTCTAATACGCTGTCTCACACAGTGTCTCTAATACACTGTCTCACACAGAGTGATTATAATGCACTGTCTCACTCACACAGTGTCTCTAATACACTGTCTCACACACGGTGTCTTTAATACACTGTCTCAAACACGGTGTCTCTAATACACTGTCTCAAACACGGTGTCTCTAATACACTGTCTCATACACAGTGTCTCTAATGCACTGTCTCAAACACGGTGTCTCTAATACACTGTATCAAACACTGTGTCTCTAATACACTGTCTCACACACAGTGTCTCTAATACACTGTCTCTCAGACACAGTGTCTCTAATACACTGTCTCTCAGACACAGTGTCTCTAATACACTATCTGTCTCACACAGTGTCTCTAATACACTGTCTCACACAGAGTCTCTAATACGCTGTCTCACACACAGTCTCTAATACACTGTCTCACACACACAGTGTCTCTAATACACTGTCTCTCACACACAGTGTCTCTAATACGCTGTCTCACACAGTGTCTCTAATACGCTGCCTCACAGTGTCTCTAATACGCTGTCTCACACACAGTGTCTCTAATACACTGTCTCACACACAGTGTCTCTAATACACTGTCTCACTCACACGGTGTCTCTAATACACTGTCTCTCACACGGTGTCTGTAATGCACTGTCCCACACACGGTGTCTCTAATGCACTGTCTCACACACAGTGTCTCTAATACACTGTCTCACACACAGTCTCTAATACACTTTCTCACTCACAGTGTCTCACACACAGTGTCGCTAATACACTGTCTCTCCAACAGTGTCTCTAATACACTGTCTCTCACAGTGTCTCTAATACACTGTCTCTCACAGTGTCTCTAATACACTGTCTCACACACAGTGTCTCTAATACACTATTGTACACACAGTGTCTCTAATACACTGTCTCACATTGTCTCTCATGCACTGTCTCACGCACAGTGTCTCTAATGCACTGTCTCTCACTGACAGTGTCTCTAATACACTGTCTCTCACACACAGTGTCTCTAATACACTATCTCTCACACACAGTGTCTCTGATACACTGTGTCACACACACTGTCTCTAATGCACTGTCTCACACACAGTGTCTCTAATACACTGTCTCACACAGTGTCTCTAATACACTGTCTCACACAGAGTGATTATAATGCACTGTCTCACTCACACAGTGTCTCTAATACACTGTCTCACACACGGTGTCTTTAATACACTGTCTCAAACACTGTGTCTCTAATACACTGTCTCAAACACGGTGTCTCTAATACACTGTCTCATACACAGTGTCTCTAATGCACTGTCTCAAACACGGTGTCTCTAATACACTGTATCAAACACTGTGTCTCTAATACACTGTCTCACACACAGTGTCTCTAATACACTGTCTCTCAGACACAGTGTCTCTAATACACTGTCTCTCAGACACAGTGTCTCTAATACACTATCTGTCACACACAGTGTCTCTAATACACTATCTCTCACACACAGTGTCTCTAATACACTGTGTCACAGACACGGTCTCTAATGCACTGTCCCACACACGGTGTCTGTAATGTACTGTCTCACACACAGTGTCTCTAATACACTGTCTCAAACACTGTCTCTAATACACTGTCTCACACACAGTGTCTCTAGTACACTGTCTCACACACAGTGTCTCTAATACACTGTCTATCACAGTGTCTCTCATACACTGTCTCACACACAGTGTCTCTAATGCACTGTCTCACACATGGTGTCTCTAATACACACTCTCTCACACGGTGTCTCTAATACACTGTCACACACTGTCTCTAATACACTGTCTCTCACAGACAGTGTCTCTAATACACTATCTCTCACACACAGTGTCTCTAATACCCTGTGTCACACACACTGTCTCTAATGCACTGTCTCACACACAGTGTCTCTAATACACTGCCTCACACACACAGTGTCTCTAATACACTGTCTCTCACACACAGTGTCTCTACTACACTGTCTCTCACACACAGTGTCTCCAATACGCTGTCTCACCCAGTGTCTCTAATAAGCTGTCTCACACAGTGTCTCTAATACGCTGTGTCACACACAGTGTCGCTAATACAATGTCTCTCACACAGTGTCTCTAATACACTGTCTCTCACAGTGTCTCTAATACACTGTCTCTCACACTGTGTCTCTAATACACTATTGTACACACAGTGTCTCTCATGCACTGTCTCACACACAGTGTCTCTAATACACTGTCTCTCACACACAGTGTCTCTAATACACTATCTCTCACACACAGTGTCTCTGATACACTGTGTCACACACACTGTCTCTAATGCACTGTCTCACACACAGTGTCTCTAATACACTGTCTCACACACACAGTGTCTCTAATACACTGTCTCTCACGCACAGAGTCTCTAATACACTGTCTCACACACTGTCTCTAATACACTTTCTCACACACTGTGTCTCTAATACACTGTCTCACAGTGTCTCTAATACACTGTCTCTCACAGTGTCTCTAATACACTGTCTCACACACAGTGTCTCTAATACACTGTTGTACACACAGTGTCTCTAATACGCTGTGTCACACAGTGTCTCTAATACGCTGTCTCACACAGTGTCTCTAATACGCTGTCTCACACAGAGTGTCTCTAATACACTGTGTCACATACAGTGTCTCTAATGCACTGTCTCTCACACACAGTGTCTCTAATACACTATCACACACACTGTCTTTTATACACTATCTCTCACACAGAGTGTCTCTAATACGCTGTCTCACACAGTGTCTGTAATGCGCTGTCTCACACAGTGTCTCTAATACACTGTCTCAGACAGTGTCTCTAATACACTGTCTCTCACACACAGTGTCTCTAATACACTGTCTCTCACACACAGTGTCTCTAATACGCTGTCTCACACAGTGTCTCTAATATGCTGTCTCACACACAGTGTCTCTAATACACTGTCTCACTCACACGGTGTCTCTAATACACTGTCTCTCACACGGTGTCTCTAATACACTGTCTCATACCCGGTGTCTCTAATGCACTGTCTCACACACAGTGTCCCTAATGCACTGTCTCACACACAGTGTCTCTAATACACTGTCTCAAACACGGTGTCTCTAATACACTGTCTCACATACAGTGTCTCTAATGCACTGTCTCACACATGGTGTCTCTAATACACACTCTCTCACACGGTGTCTCTCATACACTGTCACACACTGTCTCTAATACACTGTCTCACACACAGTGTCTCTATTACACTGTCTCTCACACACAGTGTCTCTAATGCACTATCTCTCACACACAGTGTCTCTAATACCCTGTGTCACACACACTGTCTCTAATGCACTGTCTCACACACAGTGTCTCTAGTACACTGTCTCACACACACAGTGTCTCTAATACACTGTCTCTCACACACGGTGTCTCTAATACACTGTCTCTCACACACAGTGTCTCTAATACGCTGTCTCACACAGTGCCTCTAATACGCTGTCTCACAGTGTCTCTACTACGCTGTCTCACACACAGTGTCTCTAATACACTGTCTCACTCTCACAGTGTCTCTAATACACTGTCTCTCACAGTGTCTCTAATAAACTGTCTCACACACTGTCTCTAAGACGCTGTCTCACACAGTGTCTCTAATTCGCTGTCTCACACAGTGTCTCTAATACGCTGTCTCACACACAGCCTCTAATACACTGTCTCACACAGAGTGTCTCTAATACACTGTGTCACACACAGTGTCTCTAATGCACTGTCTGTGACACGCAGTGTCTCTAGTACACTATCACACACAGTTTCTTTTATACACTATCTCTCACGCAGAGTTTCTCCAATACGCTGTCTCACACAGTGTGTCTAATACGCTGTCTCACACAGTGTCTCTAATACACTGTCTCACACAGAGTCTCTAATACGCTGTCTCACACACAGTCTCTAATACACTGTCTCACACACACAGTGTCTCTAATACACTGTCTCTCACACACAGTGTCTCTAATACGCTGTCTCACACAGTGTCTCTAATACGCTGCCTCACAGTGTCTCTAATACGCTGTCTCACACACAGTGTCTCTAATACACTGTCTCACACACAGTGTCTCTAATACACTGTCTCACTCACACGGTGTCTCTAATACACTGTCTCTCACACGGTGTCTCCAATGCACTGCCTCACACACGGTGACTGTAATGCACTGTCCCACACACGGTGTCTCTAATGCACTGTCTCACACACAGTGTCTCTAATACACTGTCTCACACACAGTCTCTAATACACTTTCTCACTCACAGTGTCTCACACACAGTGTCGCTAATACACTGTCTCTCCAACAGTGTCTCTAATACACTGTCTCTCACAGTGCCTCTAATACACTGTCTCTCACAGTGTCTCTAATACACTGTCTCACACACAGTGTCTCTAATGCACTGTCTCTCACTGACAGTGTCTCTAATACACTTTCTCTCACACACAGTGTCTCTAATACACTATCTCTCACACACAGTGTCTCTAATGCACTGTCTCACACACAGTGTCTCTAATACACTGTCTCTCACACACAGTGTCTCTAATACACTATCTCTCACACACAGTGTCTTTAATACACTATCTCTCACACACAGTGTCTCTAATACACTGTCTCACACAGTGTCTCTAATACGCTGTCTCACACATAGTGTCTCTGATACACTGTCTCACTCACACGGTGTCTCTAATACACTGTCTCACACAGTGTCTCTAATACACTGTCTCACACACAGTGTCTCTAATACACTGTTGTACACACAGTGTCTCTAATACGCTGTCTCACACAGTGTCTCTAATACGCTGTCTCACACAGTGTCTCTAATACGCTGTCTCACACACGGTCTCCAATACACTGTCTCACAGAGAGTGTCTCTAATACACTGTGTCACACACAGTGTCTCTAATGCACTGTCTCTCACACACAGTGTCTCTAATACACTGTCTCTCACACACAGTGTCTCTAATACGCTGTCTCACACAGTGCCTCTAATACGCTGTCTCACAGTGTCTCTACTACGCTGTCTCACACACAGTGTCTCTAATACACTGTCTCACTCTCACAGTGTCTCTAATACACTGTCTCACACACTGTCTCTAAGACGCTGTCTCACACAGTGTCTCTAATTCGCTGTCTCACACAGTGTCTCTAATACGCTGTCTCACAAACAGCCTCTAATACACTGTCTCACACAGTGTCTCTAATACACTGTGTCACACACAGTGTCTCTAATGCACTGTCTGTGACACGCAGTGTCTCTAGTACACTATCACACACAGTGTCTTTTATACACTATCTCTCACGCAGAGTGTCTCCAATACGCTGTCTCACACAGTGTCTCTAATACGCTGTCTCACACAGTGTCTCTAATACACTGTCTCACACAGAGTCTCTAATACACTGTCTCACACACACAGTGTCTCTAATACGCTGTCTCACACAGTGTCTCTAATACGCTGTCTCACACAGTGTCTCTAATACGCTGCCTCACAGTGTCTCTAATACGCTGTCTCACACACAGTGTCTCTAATACACTGTCTCACACACAGTGTCTCTAATACACTGTCTCACTCACACGGTGTCTCTAATACACTGTCTCTCACACGGTGTCTCTAATGCACTGCCTCACACACGGTGACTGTAATGCACTGTCCCACACACGGTGTCTCTAATGCACTGTCTCACACACAGTGTCTCTAATACACTGTCTCACACACAGTCTCTAATACACTTTCTCACTCACAGTGTCTCACACACAGTGTCGCTAATACACTGTCTCTCCAACAGTGTCTCTAATACACTGTCTCTCACAGTGTCTCTAATACACTGTCTCTCACAGTGTCTCTAATACACTGTCTCACACACAGTGTCTCTAATGCACTGTCTCACGCACAGTGTCTCTAATGCACTGTCTCACACACAGTGTCTCTAATACACTGCCTCAAACACGGTGTCTCTAATACACTGTCTCACATACAGTGTCTCTAATGCACTGTCTGACACTTGGTGTCTCTAATACACACTGTCTCACACAGTGTCTCTAATACACTGTCTCTCACACACAGTGTCTCTAATGCACTATCTCTCACACACAGTGTCTCTAATACCCTGTGTCACACACACTGTCTCTAATGCACGGTCTCACACACAGTGTCTCTAATGCACTGTCTCACGCACACAGTGTCTCTAATACACTGTCTCTCACACACAGTGTCTCTAATACACTATCTGTCACACACAGTGTCTTTTATACACTATCTCGCACACAGTGTCTCTAATACGCTGTCTCACACAGTGTCTCTAATACGCTGTCTCACACACAGTGTCTCTAATACACTGTCTCACACAGTGTCTCTAATACACTGTCTCTCACACACAGTGTCTCTAATGCACTATCTCTCACACACAGTGTCTCTAATACCCTGTGTCACACACACTGTCTCTAATGCACTGTCTCACACACAGTGTCTCTAATACGCTGTCTCACACACAGTGTCTCTAATACACTGTCTCTCACACAGTGTCTCTAATGCCCTGTCTCTCACATACAGTGTCTCTAATACACTGTCTCACACACAGTGTCTCTAATACACTGTCTATCACACACAGTATCTTTTATACACTATCTCACACACAGTGTCTCTAATATGCTGTCTCACACAGTGTCTCTAATACGCTGTCTCACACACAGTGTCTCTAATACACTGTCTCACTCACACAGTGTCTCTAATACCCTGTCTCACACACGGTGTCTCTAATACACTGTCTCAAACACGGTGTCTCTAATACACTGTCTCAAACACGGTGTCTCTAATACACTGTGTCATACAGGGTGTCTCTAATGCACTGTCTCAAGCACGGTGTCTCTAATACACTGTATCAGACAATGTGTCTCTAATACACTGTCTCACACACAGTGTCTCTAATACACTGTCTATCAGACACAGTGTCTCTAATACACTATCTCTCACACAGTGTCTCTAATACACTATCTCTCACACACAGTGTCTCTAATACACTGTGTCACACACACGGTCTCTAATGCACTGTCTCAAACACGGTGTCTCTAATACACTGTCTCAAACACGGTGCCTCTAATACACTGTCTCACACACAGTGTCTCTAATACGCTGTCTCACATACAGTGTCTCTAATACACTGTCTCACTCACACAGTGTCTCTAATACACTGTCTCTCACAGTGTCTCTAATACACTGTCTCTCACATTGTCTCTAATACACTGTTTCACACACAGTGTCTCTAATACACTGTTGTACACACAGTGTCTCTAATACACTGTCTCACACACAGTGTCTCTAATGCACTGTCTCACACATGGTGTCTCTAATACACACTCTCTCACACGGTGTCTCTAATACACTGTCACACACTGTCTCTAATACACTGTCTCTCACAGACAGTGTCTCTAATACACTATCTCTCACACACAGTGTCTCTAATACCCTGTGTCACACACACTGTCTCTAATGCACTGTCTCACACACAGTGTCTCTAATACACTGTCTCACACACACAGTGTCTCTAATACACTGTCTCTCACACACAGTGTCTCTAATACACAGTCTCTCACACACAGTGTCTCCAATAAGCTGTCTCACACATTGTCTCTAATACGCTCTCACACAGTGTCTCTAATACATTGTCTCACATACAGTGTCTCTAATGCACTGTCTCACACATGGT
Source organism: Mobula birostris (assembly GCF_030028105.1). Classification (NCBI taxonomy): domain Eukaryota; kingdom Metazoa; phylum Chordata; class Chondrichthyes; order Myliobatiformes; family Myliobatidae; genus Mobula; species Mobula birostris. The sequence goes on from NW_027278301.1 coordinate 67,431, forward strand.
GTCTCTAATACACACTCTCTCACACGGTGTCTCTAATACACTGTCTCACACACAGTGTCTCTAATACACTGTCTCTCACACACAGTGTCTCTAATGCACTATCTCTCACACACAGTGTCTCTAATACCCTGTGTCACACACACTGTCTCTAATACACTGCCTCACACACAGTGTCTCTAATACACTGTCTCACACACACAGTGTCTCTAATACACTGTCTCACACACACAGTGTCTCTAATACACTGTCTCTCACGCACAGTGTCTCTAATACACTGTCTCTCACGCACAGTGTCTTTAATACACTATCTCTCACACACAGTGTCTCTAATACACTGTCTCACACAGTGTCTCTAATTCGCTGTCTCACACAGTGTCTCTAATACGCTGTCTCACACATAGTGTCTCTAATACACTGTCTCACTCACACGGTGTCTCTAATACACTGTCTCACACACAGTGTCTCCAATACACTGTCTCACACACTGTCTCTAATACACTTTCTCACACACCGTGTCTCTAATACACTGTCTCTCACAGTGTCTCTAATACACTGTCTCACACACAGTGTCTCTAATACACTGTTGTACACACAGTGTCTCTAATACGCTGTCTCACACAGTGTCTCTAATAAGCTGTCTCACACACAGTCTCTAATACACTGTCTCACACAGAGTGTCTCTAATACACTGTGTCACATACAGTGTCTCTAATGCACTGTCTCTCACACACAGTGTCTCTAATACACTATCACACACACTGTCTTTTATACACTATCTCTCACACAGAGTGTCTCTAATACGCTGTCTCACACAGTGTCTGTAATGCGCTGTCTCACACAGTGTCTCTAATACACTGTCTCAGACAGTGTCTCTAATACACTGTCTCTCACACACAGTGTCTCTAATACACTGTCTCTCACACACAGTGTCTCTAATACGCTGTCTCACACAGTGTCTCTAATATGCTGTCTCACACACAGTGTCTCTAATACACTGTCTCACTCACACGGTGTCTCTAATACACTGTCTCTCACACGGTGTCTCTAATACACTGTCTCATACACGGTGTCTCTAATGCACTGTCTCACACACAGTGTCCCTAATGCACTGTCTCACACACAGTGTCTCTAATACACTGTCTCAAACACGGTGTCTCTAATACACTGTCTCACATACAGTGTCTCTAATGCACTGTCTCACACATGGTGTCTCTAATACACACTCTCTCACACGGTGTCTCTAATACACTGTCACACACTGTCTCTAATACACTGTCTCTCACAGACAGTGTCTCTAATACACTATCTCTCACACACAGTGTCTCTAATACCCTGTGTCACACACACTGTCTCTAATGCACTGTCTCACACACAGTGTCTCTAATACACTGTCTCACACACACAGTGTCTCTAATACACTGTCTCTCACACACAGTGTCTCTAATACACAGTCTCTCACACACAGTGTCTCCAATAAGCTGTCTCACACATTGTCTCTAATACGCTCTCACACAGTGTCTCTAATACATTGTCTCACATACAGTGTCTCTAATGCACTGTCTCACACATGGTGTCTCTAATACACACTCTCTCACACGGTGTCTCTAATACACTGTCTCACACACAGTGTCTCTAATACACTGTCTCTCACACACAGTGTCTCTAATGCACTATCTCTCACACACAGTGTCTCTAATACCCTGTGTCACACACACTGTCTCTAATACACTGCCTCACACACAGTGTCTCTAATACACTGTCTCACACACACAGTGTCTCTAATACACTGTCTCACACACACAGTGTCTCTAATACACTGTCTCTCACGCACAGTGTCTCTAATACACTGTCTCTCACGCACAGTGTCTTTAATACACTATCTCTCACACACAGTGTCTCTAATACACTGTCTCACACAGTGTCTCTAATTCGCTGTCTCACACAGTGTCTCTAATACGCTGTCTCACACATAGTGTCTCTAATACACTGTCTCACTCACACGGTGTCTCTAATACACTGTCTCACACACAGTGTCTCCAATACACTGTCTCACACACTGTCTCTAATACACTTTCTCACACACCGTGTCTCTAATACACTGTCTCTCACAGTGTCTCTAATACACTGTCTCACACACAGTGTCTCTAATACACTGTTGTACACACAGTGTCTCTAATACGCTGTCTCACACAGTGTCTCTAATAAGCTGTCTCACACACAGTCTCTAATACACTGTCTCACACAGAGTGTCTCTAATACACTGTGTCACATACAGTGTCTCTAATGCACTGTCTCTCACACACAGTGTCTCTAATACACTATCACACACACTGTCTTTTATACACTATCTCTCACACAGAGTGTCTCTAATACGCTGTCTCACACAGTGTCTGTAATGCGCTGTCTCACACAGTGTCTCTAATACACTGTCTCAGACAGTGTCTCTAATACACTGTCTCTCACACACAGTGTCTCTAATACACTGTCTCTCACACACAGTGTCTCTAATACGCTGTCTCACACAGTGTCTCTAATATGCTGTCTCACACACAGTGTCTCTAATACACTGTCTCACTCACACGGTGTCTCTAATACACTGTCTCTCACACGGTGTCTCTAATACACTGTCTCATACACGGTGTCTCTAATGCACTGTCTCACACACAGTGTCCCTAATGCACTGTCTCACGCACAGTGTCTCTAATACACTGTCTCAAACACGGTGTCTCTAATACACTGTCTCACATACAGTGTCTCTAATGCACTGTCTCACACATGGTGTCTCTAATACACACTCTCTCACACGGTGTCTCTCATACACTGTCACACACTGTCTCTAATACACTGTCTCACACACAGTGTCTCTATTACACTGTCTCTCACACACAGTGTCTCTAATGCACTATCTCTCACACACAGTGTCTCTAATACCCGGTGTCACACACACTGTCTCTAATGCACTGTCTCACACACAGTGTCTCTAGTACACTGTCTCACACACACAGTGTCTCTAATACACTGTCTCTCACACACGGTGTCTCTAATACACTGTCTCTCACACACAGTGTCTCTAATACGCTGTCTCACACAGTGCCTCTAATACGCTGTCTCACAGTGTCTCTACTACGCTGTCTCACACACAGTGTCTCTAATACACTGTCTCACTCTCACAGTGTCTCTAATACACTGTCTCTCACAGTGTCTCTAATAAACTGTCTCACACACTGTCTCTAAGACGCTGTCTCACACAGTGTCTCTAATTCGCTGTCTCACACAGTGTCTCTAATACGCTGTCTCACACACAGCCTCTAATACACTGTCTCACACAGAGTGTCTCTAATACACTGTGTCACACACAGTGTCTCTAATGCACTGTCTGTGACACGCAGTGTCTCTAGTACACTATCACACACAGTGTCTTTTATACACTATCTCTCACGCAGAGTTTCTCCAATACGCTGTCTCACACAGTGTGTCTAATACGCTGTCTCACACAGTGTCTCTAATACACTGTCTCACACAGAGTCTCTAATACGCTGTCTCACACACAGTCTCTAATACACTGTCTCACACACACAGTGTCTCTAATACACTGTCTCTCACACACAGTGTCTCTAATACGCTGTCTCACACAGTGTCTCTAATACGCTGCCTCACAGTGTCTCTAATACGCTGTCTCACACACAGTGTCTCTAATACACTGTCTCACACACAGTGTCTCTAATACACTGTCTCACTCACACGGTGTCTCTAATACACTGTCTCTCACACGGTGTCTCCAATGCACTGCCTCACACACGGTGACTGTAATGCACTGTCCCACACACGGTGTCTCTAATGCACTGTCTCACACACAGTGTCTCTAATACACTGTCTCACACACAGTCTCTAATACACTTTCTCACTCACAGTGTCTCACACACAGTGTCGCTAATACACTGTCTCTCCAACAGTGTCTCTAATACACTGTCTCTCACAGTGCCTCTAATACACTGTCTCTCACAGTGTCTCTAATACACTGTCTCACACACAGTGTCTCTAATGCACTGTCTCTCACTGACAGTGTCTCTAATACACTTTCTCTCACACACAGTGTCTCTAATACACTATCTCTCACACACAGTGTCTCTAATGCACTGTCTCACACACAGTGTCTCTAATACACTGTCTCTCACACACAGTGTCTCTAATACACTATCTCTCACACACAGTGTCTTTAATACACTATCTCTCACACACAGTGTCTCTAATACACTGTCTCACACAGTGTCTCTAATACGCTGTCTCACACATAGTGTCTCTGATACACTGTCTCACTCACACGGTGTCTCTAATACACTGTCTCACACAGTGTCTCTAATACACTGTCTCACACACAGTGTCTCTAATACACTGTTGTACACACAGTGTCTCTAATACGCTGTCTCACACAGTGTCTCTAATACGCTGTCTCACACTGTGTCTCTAATACGCTGTCTCACACACGGTCTCCAATACACTGTCTCACAGAGAGTGTCTCTAATACACTGTGTCACACACAGTGTCTCTAATGCACTGTCTCTCACACACAGTGTCTCTAATACACTGTCTCTCACACACAGTGTCTCTAATACGCTGTCTCACACAGTGCCTCTAATACGCTGTCTCACAGTGTCTCTACTACGCTGTCTCACACACAGTGTCTCTAATACACTGTCTCACTCTCACAGTGTCTCTAATACACTGTCTCACACACTGTCTCTAAGACGCTGTCTCACACAGTGTCTCTAATTCGCTGTCTCACACAGTGTCTCTAATACGCTGTCTCACAAACAGCCTCTAATACACTGTCTCACACAGTGTCTCTAATACACTGTGTCACACACAGTGTCTCTAATGCACTGTCTGTGACACGCAGTGTCTCTAGTACACTATCACACACAGTGTCTTTTATACACTATCTCTCACGCAGAGTGTCTCCAATACGCTGTCTCACACAGTGTCTCTAATACGCTGTCTCACACAGTGTCTCTAATACACTGTCTCACACAGAGTCTCTAATACACTGTCTCACACACACAGTGTCTCTAATACGCTGTCTCACACAGTGTCTCTAATACGCTGTCTCACACAGTGTCTCTAATACACTGTCTCACACACGGTGTCTTTAATACACTGTCTCAAACACGGTGTCTCTAATACACTGTCTCAAACACGGTGTCTCTAATACACTGTATCAAACACTGTGTCTCTAATACACTGTCTCACACACAGTGTCTCTAATACACTGTCTCTCAGACACAGTGTCTCTAATACACTGTCTCTCAGACACAGTGTCTCTAATACACTATCTGTCACACACAGTGTCTCTAATACACTATCTCTCACACACAGTGTCTCTAATACACTGTGTCACAGACACGGTCTCTAATGCACTGTCCCACACACGGTGTCTGTAATGTACTGTCTCACACACAGTGTCTCTAATACACTGTCTCAAACACTGTCTCTAATACACTGTCTCACACACAGTGTCTCTAGTACACTGTCTCACACACAGTGTCTCTAATACACTGTCTATCACAGTGTCTCTCATACACTGTCTCACACACAGTGTCTCTAATGCACTGTCTCACACATGGTGTCTAATACACAGTCTCTCACACGGTGTCTCTAATACACTGTCACACACTGTCTCTAATACACTGTCTCTCACAGACAGTGTCTCTAATACACTATCTCTCACACACAGTGTCTCTAATACCCTGTGTCACACACACTGTCTCTAATGCACTGTCTCACACACAGTGTCTCTAATACACTGTCTCACACACACAGTGTCTCTAATACACTGTCTCTCACACACAGTGTCTCTAATACACTGTCTCTCACACACAGTGTCTCCAATACGCTGTCTCACCCAGTGTCTCTAATACGCTGTCTCACACAGTGTCTCTAATACGCTGTCTCACACACAGTGTCGCTAATACACTGTCTCTCACACAGTGTCTCTAATACACTGTCACACACTGTCTCTAATACACTGTCTCTCACAGACAGTGTCTCTAATACACTATTTCTCACACACAGTGTCTCTAATACCCTGTGTCACACACTGTCTCTAATGCACTGTCTCACACACAGTGTCTCTAATACACTGTCTCACACACACAGTGTCTCTAATACACTGTCTCTCACACACAGTGTCTCTAATACACTGTCTCTCACACACAGTGTCTCCAATACGCTGTCTCACCCAGTGTCTCTAATACACTGTCTCACACAGTGTCTCTAATACGCTGTCTCACACACAGTGTCGCTAATACACTGTCTCTCACACAGTGTTTCTAATACACTGTCTCTCACAGTGTCTCTAATACACTGTCTCTCACACAGTGTCTCTAATACACTATTGTACACACAGCGTCTCTCATGCACTGTCTCACACACAGTGTCTCTAATGCACTGTCTCACACACAGTGTCTCTAATACACTGTCTCTCACACACAGTGTCTCTAATACACTATCTCTCACACACAGTGTCTCTGATACACTGTGTCACACACACTGTCTCTAATGCACTGTCTCACACACAGTGTCTCTAATACACTGTCTCACACACACAGTGTCTCTAATACACTGTCTCTCACGCACAGTGTCTCTAATACACTGTCTCACACACTGTCTCTAATACACTTTCTCACACACAGTGTCTCTAATACACTGTCTCACAGTGTCTCTAATACACTGTCTCTCACAGTGTCTCTAATACACTGTCTCACACACAGTGTCTCTAATACACTGTTGTACACACAGTGTCTCTAATACGCTGTCTCACACAGTGTCTCTAATACGCTGTCTCACACAGTGTCTCTAATACGCTGTCTCACACACAGTCTCTAATACACTGTCTCACACAGAGTGTCTCTAATACACTGTGTCACACACAGTGTCTCTAATGCACTGTCTCTCACACACAGTGTCTCTAATACACTATCACACACACTGTCTTTTAGACACTATCTCTCACACAGAGTGTCTCTAATACGCTGTCTCACACAGTGTCTCTAATGCGCTGTCTCACACAGTGTCTCTAATACACTGTCTCTCAGACACAGTGTCTCTAATACACTATCTGTCACACACAGTGTCTCTAATACACTATCTCTCACACACAGTGTCTCTAATACACTGTGTCACAGACACGGTCTCTAATGCACTGTCCCACACACGGTGTCTGTAATGTACTGTCTCACACACAGTGTCTCTAATACACTGTCTCAAACACTGTCTCTAATACACTGTCTCACACACAGTGTCTCTAGTACACTGTCTCACACACAGTGTCTCTAATACACTGTCTATCACAGTGTCTCTCATACACTGTCTCACACACAGTGTCTCTAATGCACTGTCTCACACATGGTGTCTAATACACAGTCTCTCACACGGTGTCTCTAATACACTGTCACACACTGTCTCTAATACACTGTCTCTCACAGACAGTGTCTCTAATACACTATCTCTCACACACAGTGTCTCTAATACCCTGTGTCACACACACTGTCTCTAATGCACTGTCTCACACACAGTGTCTCTAATACACTGTCTCACACACACAGTGTCTCTAATACACTGTCTCTCACACACAGTGTCTCTAATACACTGTCTCTCACACACAGTGTCTCCAATACGCTGTCTCACCCAGTGTCTCTAATACGCTGTCTCACACAGTGTCTCTAATACGCTGTCTCACACACAGTGTCGCTAATACACTGTCTCTCACACAGTGTCTCTAATACACTGTCACACACTGTCTCTAATACACTGTCTCTCACAGACAGTGTCTCTAATACACTATTTCTCACACACAGTGTCTCTAATACCCTGTGTCACACACTGTCTCTAATGCACTGTCTCACACACAGTGTCTCTAATACACTGTCTCACACACACAGTGTCTCTAATACACTGTCTCTCACACACAGTGTCTCTAATACACTGTCTCTCACACACAGTGTCTCCAATACGCTGTCTCACCCAGTGTCTCTAATACACTGTCTCACACAGTGTCTCTAATACGCTGTCTCACACACAGTGTCGCTAATACACTGTCTCTCACACAGTGTTTCTAATACACTGTCTCTCACAGTGTCTCTAATACACTGTCTCTCACACAGTGTCTCTAATACACTATTGTACACACAGCGTCTCTCATGCACTGTCTCACACACAGTGTCTCTAATGCACTGTCTCACACACAGTGTCTCTAATACACTGTCTCTCACACACAGTGTCTCTAATACACTATCTCTCACACACAGTGTCTCTGATACACTGTGTCACACACACTGTCTCTAATGCACTGTCTCACACACAGTGTCTCTAATACACTGTCTCACACACACAGTGTCTCTAATACACTGTCTCTCACGCACAGTGTCTCTAATACACTGTCTCACACACTGTCTCTAATACACTTTCTCACACACAGTGTCTCTAATACACTGTCTCACAGTGTCTCTAATACACTGTCTCTCACAGTGTCTCTAATACACTGTCTCACACACAGTGTCTCTAATACACTGTTGTACACACAGTGTCTCTAATACGCTGTCTCACACAGTGTCTCTAATACGCTGTCTCACACAGTGTCTCTAATACGCTGTCTCACACACAGTCTCTAATACACTGTCTCACACAGAGTGTCTCTAATACACTGTGTCACACACAGTGTCTCTAATGCACTGTCTCTCACACACAGTGTCTCTAATACACTATCACACACACTGTCTTTTAGACACTATCTCTCACACAGAGTGTCTCTAATACGCTGTCTCACACAGTGTCTCTAATGCGCTGTGTCACACAGTGTCTCTAATACACTGTCTCAGACAGTGTCTCTAATACACTGTCTCATACACTGTGTCTCTAATGCACTGTCTCACACACAGTGTCTCTAATGCACTGTCTCACACACAGAGTCTCTAATACACTGCCTCAAACACGGTGTCTCTAATACACTGTCTCACATACAGTGTCTCTAATGCACTGTCTGACACATGGTGTCTCTAATACACACTGTCTCACACAGTGTCTTTAATACACTGTCTCTCACACACAGTGTCTCTAATGCACTATCTCTCACACACAGTGTCTCTAATACCCTGTGTCACACACACTGTCTCTAATGCACGGTCTCACACACAGTGTCTCTAATGCACTGTCTCACACACACAGTGTCTCTAATACACTGTCTCTCACACACAGTGTCTTTTATACACTATCTCGCACACAGTGTCTCTAATACGCTGTCTCACACAGTGTCTCTAATACGCTGTCTCACACACAGTGTCTCTAATACACTGTCTCACACAGTGTCTCTAATACACTGTCTCACACAGTGTCTCTAATACACTGTCTCTCACAGACAGTGTCTCTAATGCACTATCTCTCACACACAGTGTCTCTAATACCCTGTGTCACACACACTGTCTCTAATGCACTGTCTCACACACAGTGTCTCTAATACGCTGTCTCACACACAGTGTCTCTAATACACTGTCTGTCACACGGTGTCTCTAATACGCTGTCTCACACATGGTATCTCGAGTACACTGTCTCTCATACAGTGTCTAATACACTGTCTCTCACACGGTGTATCTAATACACTGTCTCACACACAGTGTCTCTAATGCCCTGTCTCTCACATACAGTGTCTCTAATACACTGTCTCACACACAGTGTCTCTAATACACTGTCTATCACACACAGTATCTTTTATACACTATCTCACACACAGTGTCTCTAATATGCTGTCTCACACAGTGTCTCTAATACGCTGTCTCACACACAGTGTCTCTAATACACTGTCTCACTCACACAGTGTCTCTAATACCCTGTCTCACACACGGTGTCTCTAATACACTGTCTCAAACACGGTGTCTCTAATACACTGTCTCAAACACGGTGTCTCTAATACACTGTGTCATACAGGGTGTCTCTAATGCACTGTCTCAAGCACGGTGTCTCTAATACACTGTATCAAACAATGTGTCTCTAATACACTGTCTCACACACAGTGTCTCTAATACACTGTCTATCAGACACAGTGTCTCTAATACACTATCTCTCACACAGTGTCTCTAATACACTATCTCTCACACACAGTGTCTCTAATACACTGTGTCACACACACGGTCTCTAATGCACTGTCTCAAACACGGTGTCTCTAATACACTGTCTCAAACACGGTGCCTCTAATACACTGTCTCACACACAGTGTCTCTAATACGCTGTCTCACATACAGTGTCTCTAATACACTGTCTCACTCACACGGTGTCTCTAATACACTGTCTCTCACACGGTGTCTCTAATACACTGTCTCACACACGGTGTCTGTAATACACTGTCCCACACACGGTGTCTCTAATGCACTGTCTCACACACAGTGTCTCTAATACACTGTCTCAAACACTGTCTCTAATACACTGTCTCACACACAGTGTCTCTAATACACTGTCTCTCACACACAGTGTCTCTAATACCCTGTGTCACACACACTGTCTCTAATGCACTGTCTCACACACAGTGTCTCTAATACACTGTCTCACAGACACAGTGTCTCTAATACACTGTCTCTCACACACAGTGTCTCTAATACACTGTCTCTCACACACAGTGTCTCCAATACGCTGTCTCACCCAGTGTCTCTAATACGCTGTCTCACACAGTGTCTCTAATACACTGTCTCACAGTGTCTCTAATACGCTGTCTCACACACAGTGTCTCTAATACACTGTCTCACTCACACGGTGTCTCTAATACACTGTCTCTCACACGGTGTCTCTAATACACTTTCTCACACACGGTGTCTGTAATGCACTGTCCCACACACGGTGTCTCTAATGCACTGTCTCACACACAGTGTTTCTAATACACTGTCTCACACACTGTCTGTAATACACTTTCTCACACACAGTGTCTCTAATAAACTGTCTCACACACAGTGTCGCTAATACACTGTCTCTCACACAGTGTCTCTAATACACTGTCTCTCACACAGTGTCTCTAATACACTATTGTACACACAGTGTCTCTCATGCACTGTCTCAGACACAGTGTCTCTAATGCACTGTCTCACACACAGTGTCTCTAATACACTGTCTCTCACACACAGTGTCTCTAATACACTATCACTCACACACAGTGTCTCTGATACACTGTGTCACACACACTGTCTCTAATGCACTGTCTCACACACAGTGTCTCTAATACACTGTCTCACACACACAGTGTCTCTAATACACTGTCTCTCACGCACAGTGTCTCTAATACACTGTCTCACACACTGTCTCTAATACACTTTCTCACACACAGTGTCTCTAATACACTGTCTCACAGTGTCTCTAATACACTGTCTCTCACAGTGTCTCTAATACACTGTCTCACACACAGTGTCTCTAATACACTGTTGTACACACAGTGTCTCTAATACGCTGTCTCACACAGTGTCTCTAATACGCTGTCTCACACAGTGTCTCTAATACGCTGTCTCACACACAGTCTCTAATACACTGTCTGTCACACGGTGTCTCTAATACGCTGTCTCACACATGGTATCTCGAGTACACTGTCTCTCATACAGTGTCTAATACACTGTCTCTCACACGGTGTATCTAATACACTGTCTCACACACAGTGTCTCTAATGCCCTGTCTCTCACATACAGTGTCTCTAATACACTGTCTCACACACGGTGTCTCTAATACACTGTCTCAAACACGGTGTCTCTAATACACTGTCTCAAACACGGTGTCTCTAATACACTGTGTCATACAGGGTGTCTCTAATGCACTGTCTCAAGCACGGTGTCTCTAATACACTGTATCAAACAATGTGTCTCTAATACACTGTCTCACACACAGTGTCTCTAATACACTGTCTATCAGACACAGTGTCTCTAATACACTATCTCTCACACAGTGTCTCTAATACACTATCTCTCACACACAGTGTCTCTAATACACTGTGTCACACACACGGTCTCTAATGCACTGTCTCAAACACGGTGTCTCTAATACACTGTCTCAAACACGGTGCCTCTAATACACTGTCTCACACACAGTGTCTCTAATACGCTGTCTCACATACAGTGTCTCTAATACACTGTCTCACTCACACGGTGTCTCTAATACACTGTCTCTCACACGGTGTCTCTAATACACTGTCTCACACACGGTGTCTGTAATACACTGTCTCTCACACGGTGTCTCTAATACACTGTCTCACACACGGTGTCTGTAATACACTGTCCCACACACGGTGTCTCTAATGCACTGTCTCACACACAGTGTCTCTAATACACTGTCTCAAACACTGTCTCTAATACACTGTCTCACACACAGTGTCTCTAATACACTGTCTCTCACACACAGTGTCTCTAATACCCTGTGTCACACACACTGTCTCTAATGCACTGTCTCACACACAGTGTCTCTAATACACTGTCTCACAGACACAGTGTCTCTAATACACTGTCTCTCACACACAGTGTCTCTAATACACTGTCTCTCACACACAGTGTCTCCAATACGCTGTCTCACCCAGTGTCTCTAATACGCTGTCTCACACAGTGTCTCTAATACGCTGTCTCACAGTGTCTCTAATACGCTGTCTCACACACAGTGTCTCTAATACACTGTCTCACTCACACGGTGTCTCTAATACACTGTCTCTCACACGGTGTCTCTAATACACTTTCTCACACACGGTGTCTGTAATGCACTGTCCCACACACGGTGTCTCTAATGCACTGTCTCACACACAGTGTTTCTAATACACTGTCTCACACACTGTCTGTAATACACTTTCTCACACACAGTGTCTCTAATACACTGTCTCACACACAGTGTCGCTAATACACTGTCTCTCTCACAGTGTCTCTAATACACTGTCTCTCACACAGTGTCTCTAATACACTATTGTACACACAGTGTCTCTCATGCACTGTCTCAGACACAGTGTCTCTAATGCACTGTCTCACACACAGTGTCTCTAATACACTGTCTCTCACACACAGTGTCTCTAATACACTATCACTCACACACAGTGTCTCTGATACACTGTGTCACACACACTGTCTCTAATGCACTGTCTCACACACAGTGTCTCTAATACACTGTCTCACACACACAGTGTCTCTAATACACTGTCTCTCACGCACAGTGTCTCTAATACACTGTCTCACACACTGTCTCTAATACACTTTCTCACACACAGTGTCTCTAATACACTGTCTCACAGTGTCTCTAATACACTGTCTCTCACAGTGTCTCTAATACACTGTCTCACACACAGTGTCTCTAATACACTGTTGTACACACAGTGTCTCTAATACGCTGTCTCACACAGTGTCTCTAATACGCTGTCTCACACAGTGTCTCTAATACGCTGTCTCACACACAGTCTCTAATACACTGTCTCATACACGGTGTCTCTAATGCACTGTCTCACACACAGTGTCCCTAATGCACTGTCTCACACACAGTGTCTCTAATACACTGTCTCAAACACGGTGTCTCTAATACACTGTCTCACATACAGTGTCTCTAATGCACTGTCTCACACATGGTGTCTCTAATACACACTCTCTCACACGGTGTCTCTAATACACTGTCACACACTGTCTCTAATACACTGTCTCACACACAGTGTCTCTAATACACTGTCTCTCACACACAGTGTCTCTAATGCACTATCTCTCACACACAGTGTCTCTAATACCCTGTGTCACACACACTGTCTCTAATGCCCTGTCTCACACACAGTGTCTCTAATACACTGTCTCTCACACACAGTGTCTCTAATACGCTGTCTCACACAGTGCCTCTAATACGCTGTCTCACAGTGTCTCTACTACGCTGTCTCACACACAGTGTCTCTAATACACTGTCTCACTCTCACAGTGTCTCTAATACACTGTCTCTCACAGTGTCTCTAATACACTGTCTCATACACTGTCTCTAAGACGCTGTCTCACACAGTGTCTCTAATACGCTGTCTCACACAGTGTCTCTAATACACTGTCTCACACAGAGTCTCTAATACGCTGTCTCACACACAGTCTCTAATACACTGTCTCACACACACACTGTCTCTAATACACTGTCTCTCACACACAGTGTCTCTATTACGCTGTCTCACACAGTGTCTCTAATACGCAGCCTCACAGTGTCTCTAATACGCTGTCTCACACACAGTGTCTCTAATACACTGTCTCACACACAGTGTCTCTAATACACTGTCTCACTCACACGTTGTCTCTAGTACACTGTCTCTCACACGGTGTCTCTAATACACTGCCTCACACACGGTGTCTGTAATGCACTGTCCCACACACGGTGTCTCTAATGCACTGTCTCACACACGGTGTCCCTAATACACTGTCTCACACACAGTCTCTAATACACTTTCTCACTCACAGTGTCTCACACACAGTGTCGCTAATACGCTGTCTCTCCAACAGTGTCTCTAATACACTGTCTCTCACAGTGTCTCTAATACACTGTCTCTCACAGTGTCTCTAATACACTGTCTCACACACAGTGTCTCTAATACACTGTCTCACACAGTGTCTCTAATACACTGGCTGACACAGAGTGATTCTAATACACTGTCTCACTTACACAGTGTCTCTAATACACTGTCTCACACACGGTGTCTTTAATACACTGTCTCAAACACGGTGTCTCTAATACACTGTCTCAAACACGGTGTCTCTAATTCACTGTCTCATACACAGTGTCTCTAATGCACTGTCTCAAACACGGTGTCTCTAATACACTGTATCAAACACTGTGTCTCTAATACACTGTCTGACACACAGTGTCTCTAATACACTGTCTCTCAGACACAGTGTCTCTAATACAATATCTGTCACACACAGTGTCTCTAATACACTATCTCTCACAGACAGTGTCTCTAATACACTGTGTCACAGACACGGTCTCTAATGCACTGTCCCACACACGGTGTCTCTAATGTACTGTCTCACACACAGTGTCTCTAATACACTGTCTGAAACACTGTCTCTAATACACTGTCTCACACACAGTGTCTATAGTACACTGTCTCACACACAGTGTCTCTAATACACTGTCTCTCACAGTGTCTCTAATGCACTGTCTCTCACATTGTCTCTAATACACTGTTTCACACACAGTGTCTCTAATACACTGTTGTGCACACAGTGTCTCTAACACACTGTCTCACACACAGTGTCTCTAATGCACTGTCTCACACATGGTGTCTCTAATACACACTCTCTCACACGGTGTCTCTAATACACTGTCACACACTGTCTCTAATACACTGTCTCTCACAGACAGTGTCTCTAATACACTGTCTCTCACAGACAGTGTCTCTAATACACTATCTCTCACACACAGTGTCTCTAATACCCTGTGTCACACGCACTGTCTCTAATGCACTGTCTCACACACAGTGTCTCTAATACACTGTCTCACAGACACAGTGCTCCAATACACTGTCTCTCACACACAGTGTCTCTAATACACTGTCTCTCACACACAGTGTCTCCAATACGCTGTCTCACCCAGTGTCTCTAATACGCTGTCTCACAGTGTCTCTAATACGCTGTCTCACACACAGTGTCTCTAATACACTGTCTCACTCACACGGTGTCTCTAATACACTGTCTCTCACACGGTGTCTCTAATACACTGTCTCACACACGGTGTCTGTAATGCACTGTCCCACACACGGTGTCTCTAATGCACTGTCTCACACACAGTGTTTCTAATACACTGTCTCACACACTGTCTGTAATACACTTTCTCACACAGAGTGTCTCTAATACACTGTCTCACACACAGTGTCGCTAATACACTGTCTCTCACACAGTGTCTCTAATACACTGTCTCTCACAGTGTCTGTAATACACTGTCTCTCACACAGTGTCTCTAATACACTATTGTACACACAGTGTCTCTCATGCACTGTCTCAGACACAGTGTCTCTAATGCACTGTCTCACACACAGTGTCTCTAATACACTGTCTCTCACACACAGTGTCTCTAATACACTATCACTCACACATAGTGTCTCTGATACACTGTGTCACACACACTGTCTCTAATGCACTGTCTCACACACAGTGTCTCTAATACACTGTCTCACACACACAGTGTCTCTAATACACTGTCTCTCACGCACAGTGTCTCTAATACACTGTCTCACACACTGTCTCTAATACACTTTCTCACACACAGTGTCTCTAATACACTGTCTCACAGTGTCTCTAATACACTGTCTCTCACAGTGTCTCTAATACACTGTCTCACACACAGTGTCTCTAATACACTGTTGTACACACAGTGTCTCTAATACGCTGTCTCACACAGTGTCTCTAATATGCTGTCTCACACAGTGTCTCTAATACGCTGTCTCACACACAGTCTCTAATACACTGTCTCATACACGGTGTCTCTAATGCACTGTCTCACACACAGTGTCCCTAATGCACTGTCTCACACACAGTGTCTCTAATACACTGTCTCAAACACGGTGTCTCTAATACACTGTCTCACATACAGTGTCTCTAATGCACTGTCTCACACATGGTGTCTCTAATACACACTCTCTCACACGGTGTCTCTAATACACTGTCACACACTGTCTCTAATACACTGTCTCACACACAGTGTCTCTAATACACTGTCTCTCACACACAGTGTCTCTAATGCACTATCTCTCACACACAGTGTCTCTAATACCCTGTGTCACACACACTGTCTCTAATGCCCTGTCTCA
Source organism: Mobula birostris (assembly GCF_030028105.1). Classification (NCBI taxonomy): domain Eukaryota; kingdom Metazoa; phylum Chordata; class Chondrichthyes; order Myliobatiformes; family Myliobatidae; genus Mobula; species Mobula birostris. The sequence continues at coordinate 84,244 of NW_027278301.1, forward strand.
CACACAGTGTCTCTAATACACTGTCTCTCACACACAGTGTCTCTAATACGCTGTCTCACACAGTGCCTCTAATACGCTGTCTCACAGTGTCTCTACTACGCTGTCTCACACACAGTGTCTCTAATACACTGTCTCACTCTCACAGTGTCTCTAATACACTGTCTCTCACAGTGTCTCTAATACACTGTCTCATACACTGTCTCTAAGACGCTGTCTCACACAGTGTCTCTAATTCGCTGTCTCACACAGTGTCTCTAATACGCTGTCTCACACACAGTCTCTAATACACTGTCTCACACAGAGTGTCTCTAATACACTGTGTCACACACAGTGTCTCTAATGCACTGTCTCTCACACGCAGTGTCTCTAGTACACTATCACACACAGTGTCTTTTATACACTATCTCTCACGCAGAGTGTCTCTAATACGCTGTCTCACACAGTGTCTCTAATACGCTGTCTCACACAGTGTCTCTAATACGCTGTCTCACACACAGTCTCTAATACACTGTCTCACACACACAGTGTCTCTAATACACTGTCTCTCACACACAGTGTCTCTAATACGCTGTCTCACACAGTGTCTCTAATACACTGTCTCACACAGAGTGATTATAATGCACTGTCTCACTCACACAGTGTCTCTAATACACTGTCTCACACACGGTGTCTTTAATACACTGTCTCAAACACGGTGTCTCTAATACACTGTCTCAAACACGGTGTCTCTAATACACTGTCTCATACACAGTGTCTCTAATGCACTGTCTCAAACACGGTGTCTCTAATACACTGTATCAAACACTGTGTCTCTAATACACTGTCTCACACACAGTGTCTCTAATACACTGTCTCTCAGACACAGTGTCTCTAATACACTGTCTCTCAGACACAGTGTCTCTAATACACTATCTGTCTCACACAGTGTCTCTAATACACTGTCTCACACAGAGTCTCTAATACGCTGTCTCACACACAGTCTCTAATACACTGTCTCACACACACAGTGTCTCTAATACACTGTCTCTCACACACAGTGTCTCTAATACGCTGTCTCACACAGTGTCTCTAATACGCTGCCTCACAGTGTCTCTAATACGCTGTCTCACACACAGTGTCTCTAATACACTGTCTCACACACAGTGTCTCTAATACACTGTCTCACTCACACGGTGTCTCTAATACACTGTCTCTCACACGGTGTCTGTAATGCACTGTCCCACACACGGTGTCTCTAATGCACTGTCTCACACACAGTGTCTCTAATACACTGTCTCACACACAGTCTCTAATACACTTTCTCACTCACAGTGTCTCACACACAGTGTCGCTAATACACTGTCTCTCCAACAGTGTCTCTAATACACTGTCTCTCACAGTGTCTCTAATACACTGTCTCTCACAGTGTCTCTAATACACTGTCTCACACACAGTGTCTGTAATACACTATTGTACACACAGTGTCTCTAATACACTGTCTCACATTGTCTCTCATGCACTGTCTCACGCACAGTGTCTCTAATGCACTGTCTCTCACTGACAGTGTCTCTAATACACTGTCTCTCACACACAGTGTCTCTAATACACTATCTCTCACACACAGTGTCTCTGATACACTGTGTCACACACACTGTCTCTAATGCACTGTCTCACACACAGTGTCTCTAATACACTGTCTCACACAGTGTCTCTAATACACTGTCTCACACAGAGTGATTATAATGCACTGTCTCACTCACACAGTGTCTCTAATACACTGTCTCACACACGGTGTCTTTAATACACTGTCTCAAACACGGTGTCTCTAATACACTGTCTCAAACACGGTGTCTCTAATACACTGTCTCATACACAGTGTCTCTAATGCACTGTCTCAAACACGGTGTCTCTAATACACTGTATCAAACACTGTGTCTCTAATACACTGTCTCACACACAGTGTCTCTAATACACTGTCTCTCAGACACAGTGTCTCTAATACACTGTCTCTCAGACACAGTGTCTCTAATACACTATCTGTCACACACAGTGTCTCTAATACACTATCTCTCACACACAGTGTCTCTAATACACTGTGTCACAGACACGGTCTCTAATGCACTGTCCCACACACGGTGTCTGTAATGTACTGTCTCACACACAGTGTCTCTAATACACTGTCTCAAACACTGTCTCTAATACACTGTCTCACACACAGTGTCTCTAGTACACTGTCTCACACACAGTGTCTCTAATACACTGTCTATCACAGTGTCTCTCATACACTGTCTCACACACAGTGTCTCTAATGCACTGTCTCACACATGGTGTCTCTAATACACACTCTCTCACACGGTGTCTCTAATACACTGTCACACACTGTCTCTAATACACTGTCTCTCACAGACAGTGTCTCTAATACACTATCTCTCACACACAGTGTCTCTAATACCCTGTGTCACACACACTGTCTCTAATGCACTGTCTCACACACAGTGTCTCTAATACACTGCCTCACACACACAGTGTCTCTAATACACTGTCTCTCACACACAGTGTCTCTACTACACTGTCTCTCACACACAGTGTCTCCAATACGCTGTCTCACCCAGTGTCTCTAATAAGCTGTCTCACACAGTGTCTCTAATACGCTGTGTCACACACAGTGTCGCTAATACAATGTCTCTCACACAGTGTCTCTAATACACTGTCTCTCACAGTGTCTCTAATACACTGTCTCTCACACTGTGTCTCTAATACACTATTGTACACACAGTGTCTCTCATGCACTGTCTCACACACAGTGTCTCTAATACACTGTCTCTCACACACAGTGTCTCTAATACACTATCTCTCACACACAGTGTCTCTGATACACTGTGTCACACACACTGTCTCTAATGCACTGTCTCACACACAGTGTCTCTAATACACTGTCTCACACACACAGTGTCTCTAATACACTGTCTCTCACGCACAGAGTCTCTAATACACTGTCTCACACACTGTCTCTAATACACTTTCTCACACACTGTGTCTCTAATACACTGTCTCACAGTGTCTCTAATACACTGTCTCTCACAGTGTCTCTAATACACTGTCTCACACACAGTGTCTCTAATACACTGTTGTACACACAGTGTCTCTAATACGCTGTGTCACACAGTGTCTCTAATACGCTGTCTCACACAGTGTCTCTAATACGCTGTCTCACACACAGTCTCTAATACACTGTCTCACACAGAGTGTCTCTAATACACTGTGTCACACACAGTGTCTCTAATGCACTGTCTCTCACACACAGTGTCTCTAATACACTATCACACACACTGTCATTTAGACACTATCTCTCACACAGAGTGTCTCTAATACGCTGTCTCACACAGTGTCTCTAATGCGCTGTCTCACACAGTGTCTCTAATACACTGTCTCAGACAGTGTCTCTAATACACTGTCTCATACACTGTGTCTCTAATGCACTGTCTCACACACAGTGTCTCTAATGCACTGTCTCACACACAGTGTCTCTAATACACTGCCTCAAACACGGTGTCTCTAATACACTGTCTCTCATACAGTGTCTCTAATGCACTGTCTGACACATGGTGTCTCTAATACACACTGTCTCACACAGTGTCTCTAATACACTGTCTCTCACACACAGTGTCTCTAATGCACTATCTCTCACACACAGTGTCTCTAATACCCTGTGTCACACACACTGTCTCTAATACACTGTCTCTCACACACAGTGTCTCTAGTACACTGTCTCTCACACACAGTGTCTCCAATAAGCTGTCTCACACATTGTCTCTAATACGCTCTCACACAGTGTCTCTAATATATTGTCTCACACACAGTGTCTCTAATGCACTATCTCTCACACACAGTGTCTCTAATACACTGTCTCACACACACAGTGTCTCTAATACACTGTCTCTCACACACAGTCTCTCCAATACACTGTCTCACACACTGTCTCTAATACACTTTCTCACACACCGTGTCTCTAATACACTATCTCACAGTGTCTCTAATACACTGTCTCTCACAGTGTCTCTAATACACTGTCTCACACACAGTGTCTCTAATACACTGTTGTACACACAGTGTCTCTAATACGCTGTCTCACACAGTGTCTCTAATACGCTGTCTCACACAGTGTCTCTAATACGCTGTCTCACACACAGTGTCTCTAATACACTGTCTCATACACTGTGTCTCTAATGCACTGTCTCACACACAGTGTCTCTAATACACTGCCTCAAACACGGTGTCTCTAATACACTGTCTCTCATACAGTGTCTCTAATGCACTGTCTGACACATGGTGTCTCTAATACACACTGTCTCACACAGTGTCTCCAATACACTGTCTCTCACACACAGTGTCTCTAATGCACTATCTCTCACACACAGTGTCTCTAATACCCTGTGTCACACACACTGTCTCTAATACACTGTCTCTCACACACAGTGTCTCTAATACACTGTCTCTCACACACAGTGTCTCCAATAAGCTGTCTCACACATTGTCTCTAATACGCTCTCACACAGTGTCTCTAATACATTGTCTCACACACAGTGTCTCCAATGCACTATCTCTCACACACAGTGTCTCTAATACACTGTCTCACACACACAGTGTCTCTAATACACTGTCTCTCACACACAGTGTCTCCAATACACTGTCTCACACACTGTCTCTAATACACTTTCTCACACACCGTGTCTCTAATACACTATCTCACAGTGTCTCTAATACACTGTCTCTCACAGTGTCTCTAATACACTGTCTCACACACAGTGTCTCTAATACACTGTTGTACACACAGTGTCTCTAATACGCTGTCTCACACAGTGTCTCTAATACGCTGTCTCACACAGTGTCTCTAATACGCTGTCTCACACAGTGTCTCTAATACGCTGTCTCACACACAGTCTCTAATACACTGTCTCACACAGAGTGTCTCTAATACACTGTGTCACATACAGTGTCTCTAATGCACTGTCTCTCACACACAGTGTCTATAATACACTATCACACACACTGTCTTTTATACACTATCTCTCACACAGAGTGTCTCTAATACGCTGTCTCACACAGTGTCTCTAATGCGCTGTCTCACACAGTGTCTCTAATACACTGTCTCAGACAGTGTCTCTAATACACTGTCTCTCACACACAGTGTCTCTAATACACTGTCTCTCACACACAGTGTCTCTAATACACTGTCTCACACAGTGTCTCTAATACGCTGTCTCACACACAGTGTCTCTAATACACTGTCTCACTCACACGGTGTCTCTAATACACTGTCTCTCACACGGTGTCTCTAATACACTGTCTCATACACGGTGTCTCTAATGCACTGTCTCACACACAGTGTCCCTAATGCACTGTCTCACACACAGTGTCTCTAATACACTGTCTCAAACACGGTGTCTCTAATACACTGTCTCACATACAGTGTCTCTAATGCACTGTCTCACACATGGTGTCTCTAATACACACTCTCTCACACGGTGTCTCTCATACACTGTCACACAGTGTCTCTAATACACTGTCTCACACACAGTGTCTCTAATACACTGTCTCTCACACACAGTGTCTCTAATGCACTATCTCTCACACACAGTGTCTCTAATACACTGTCTCACACACACAGTGTCTCTAATACACTGTCTCTCACACACAGTGTCTCTAATACACTGTCTCTCACACACGGTGTCTCTAATACGCTGTCTCACACAGTGTCTCTAATACACTGTCTCATACACTGTCTCTAAGACGCTGTCTCACACAGTGTCTCTAATACACTGTCTCACACAGTGTCTCTAATACACTGTCTCACACAGAGTGATTATAATGCACTGTCTCACTCACACAGTGTCTCTAATACACTGTCTCACACACGGTGTCTTTAATACACTGTCTCAAACACTGTGTCTCTAATACACTGTCTCAAACACGGTGTCTCTAATACACTGTCTCATACACAGTGTCTCTAATGCACTGTCTCAAACACGGTGTCTCTAATACACTGTATCAAACACTGTGTCTCTAATACACTGTCTCACACACAGTGTCTCTAATACACTGTCTCTCAGACACAGTGTCTCTAATACACTGTCTCTCAGACACAGTGTCTCTAATACACTATCTGTCACACACAGTGTCTCTAATACACTATCTCTCACACACAGTGTCTCTAATACACTGTGTCACAGACACGGTCTCTAATGCACTGTCCCACACACGGTGTCTGTAATGTACTGTCTCACACACAGTGTCTCTAATACACTGTCTCAAACACTGTCTCTAATACACTGTCTCACACACAGTGTCTCTAGTACACTGTCTCACACACAGTGTCTCTAATACACTGTCTATCACAGTGTCTCTCATACACTGTCTCACACACAGTGTCTCTAATGCACTGTCTCACACATGGTGTCTCTAATACACACTCTCTCACACGGTGTCTCTAATACACTGTCACACACTGTCTCTAATACACTGTCTCTCACAGACAGTGTCTCTAATACACTATCTCTCACACACAGTGTCTCTAATACCCTGTGTCACACACACTGTCTCTAATGCACTGTCTCACACACAGTGTCTCTAATACACTGCCTCACACACACAGTGTCTCTAATACACTGTCTCTCACACACAGTGTCTCTACTACACTGTCTCTCACACACAGTGTCTCCAATACGCTGTCTCACCCAGTGTCTCTAATACGCTGTCTCACACAGTGTCTCTAATACGCTGTGTCACACACAGTGTCGCTAATACAATGTCTCTCACACAGTGTCTCTAATACACTGTCTCTCACAGTGTCTCTAATACACTGTCTCTCACACTGTGTCTCTAATACACTATTGTACACACAGTGTCTCTCATGCACTGTCTCACACACAGTGTCTCTAATACACTGTCTCTCACACACAGTGTCTCTAATACACTATCTCTCACACACAGTGTCTCTGATACACTGTGTCACACACACTGTCTCTAATGCACTGTCTCACACACAGTGTCTCTAATACACTGTCTCACACACACAGTGTCTCTAATACACTGTCTCTCACGCACAGAGTCTCTAATACACTGTCTCACACACTGTCTCTAATACACTTTCTCACACACTGTGTCTCTAATACACTGTCTCACAGTGTCTCTAATACACTGTCTCTCACAGTGTCTCTAATACACTGTCTCACACACAGTGTCTCTAATACACTGTTGTACACACAGTGTCTCTAATACGCTGTGTCACACAGTGTCTCTAATACGCTGTCTCACACAGTGTCTCTAATACGCTGTCTCACACACAGTCTCTAATACACTGTCTCACACAGAGTGTCTCTAATACACTGTGTCACACACAGTGTCTCTAATGCACTGTCTCTCACACACAGTGTCTCTAATACACTATCACACACACTGTCTTTTAGACACTATCTCTCACACAGAGTGTCTCTAATACGCTGTCTCACACAGTGTCTCTAATGCGCTGTCTCACACAGTGTCTCTAATACACTGTCTCAGACAGTGTCTCTAATACACTGTCTCATACACTGTGTCTCTAATGCACTGTCTCACACACAGTGTCTCTAATGCACTGTCTCACACACAGTGTCTCTAATACACTGCCTCAAACACGGTGTCTCTAATACACTGTCTCTCACACAGTGTCTCTAATACACTGTCTCTCACAGTGTCTCTAATACACTGTCTCTCACAGTGTCTCTAATAGACTGTCTCACACACAGTGTCTCTAATACACTGTTGTACACACAATGTCTCTAATACGCTGTCTCACACAGTGTCTCTAATACGCTGTCTCACACAGTGTCTCTAATACGCTGTCTCACACAGTGTCTCTGATACGCTGTCTCACACACAGTCTCTAATACACTGTCTCACACAGAGTGTCTCTAATACTCTGTGTCACACACAGTGTCTCTAATGCACTGTCTGACACACAGTGTCTCTAATGCCCTGTCTCTCACATACAGTGTCTCTAATACACTGTCTCACACACAGTGTCTCTAATACACTGTCTATCACACACAGTATCTTTTATACACTATCTCACACACAGTGTCTCTAATATGCTGTCTCACACACAGTGTCTCTAATACACTGTCTCACTCACACAGTGTCTCTAATACCCTGTCTCACACACGGTGTCTCTAATACACTGTCTCAAACACGGTGTCTCTAATACACTGTCTCAAACACGGTGTCTCTAATACACTGTGTCATACAGGGTGTCTCTAATGCACTGTCTCAAGCACGGTGTCTCTAATACACTGTATCAAACTATGTGTCCCTAATACACTGTCTCACACACAGTGTCTCTAATACACTGTCTATCAGACACAGTGTCTCTAATACACTATCTCTCACACAGTGTCTCTAATACACTATCTCTCACACACAGTGTCTCTGATACACGGTGTCACACACACTGTCTCTAATGCACTGTCTCACCCACAGTGTCTCTAATACACTGTCTCACACAGTGTCTCTAATACACTGTCTCACACAGAATGATTATAATGCACTGTCTCACTCACACAGTGTCTCTAATACACTGTCTCACACACGGTGTCTTTAATACACTGTCTCAAACACGGTGTCTCTAATACACTGTCTCAAACACGGTGTCTCTAATACATTGTCTCATACACAGTGTCTCTAATGCACTGTCTCAAACACGGTGTCTCTAGTACACTGTATCAAACACTGTGTCTCTAATACACTGTCTCACACACAGTGTCTCTAATACACTGTCTCTCAGACACAGTGTCTCTAATACACTGTCTCTCAGACACAGTGTCTCTAATACACTATCTGTCACACACAGTGTCTCTAATACACTATCTCTCACACACAGTGTCTCTAATACACTGTGTCACAGACACGGTCTCTAATGCACTGTCCCACACACGGTGTCTGTAATGTACTGTCTCACACACAGTGTCTCTAATACACTGTCTCAAACACTGTCTCTAATACACTGTCTCACACACAGTGTCTCTAGTACACTGTCTCACACACAGTGTCTCTAATACACTGTCTATCACAGTGTCTCTCATACACTGTCTCACACACAGTGTCTCTAATGCACTGTCTCACACATGGTGTCTAATACACACTCTCTCACACGGTGTCTCTAATACACTGTCACACACTGTCTCTAATACACTGTCTCTCACAGACAGTGTCTCTAATACACTATCTCTCACACACAGTGTCTCTAATACCCTGTGTCACACACACAGTCTCTAATGCACTGTCTCACACACAGTGTCTCTAATACACTGTCTCACACACACAGTGTCTCTAATACACTGTCTCTCACACACAGTGTCTCTAATACACTGTCTCTCACACACAGTGTCTCCAATACGCTGTCTCACCCAGTGTCTCTAATACGCTGTCTCACACACAGTGTCTCTAATACACTGTCTGTCACACGGTGTCTCTAATACGCTGTCTCACACATGTTATCTCGAGTACACTGTCTCTCATACAGTGTCTAATACACTGTCTCTCACACGGTGTATCTAATACACTGTCTCACACATAGTGTCTCTAATGCACTGTCTCACACACAATGTCTCTAATACACTGTCTCTCACACAGTGTCTCTAATACACTGTCTCTCACAGTGTCTCTAATACACTGTCTCTCACAGTGTCTCTAATACACTGTCTCACACACAGTGTCTCTAATACACTGTTGTACACACAATGTCTCTAATACGCTGTCTCACACAGTGTCTCTAATACGCTGTCTCACACAGTGTCTCTAATACGCTGTCTCACACAGTGTCTCTGATACGCTGTCTCACACACAGTCTCTAATACACTGTCTCACACAGAGTGTCTCTAATACTCTGTGTCACACACAGTGTCTCTAATGCACTGTCTGACACACAGTGTCTCTAATGCCCTGTCTCTCACATACAGTGTCTCTAATACACTGTCTCACACACAGTGTCTCTAATACACTGTCTATCACACACAGTATCTTTTATACACTATCTCACACACAGTGTCTCTAATATGCTGTCTCACACAGTGTCTCTAATACGCTGTCTCACACACAGTGTCTCTAATACACTGTCTCACTCACACAGTGTCTCTAATACCCTGTCTCACACACGGTGTCTCTAATACACTGTCTCAAACACGGTGTCTCTAATACACTGTCTCAAACACGGTGTCTCTAATACACTGTGTCATACAGGGTGTCTCTAATGCACTGTCTCAAGCACGGTGTCTCTAATACACTGTATCAAACTATGTGTCCCTAATACACTGTCTCACACACAGTGTCTCTAATACACTGTCTATCAGACACAGTGTCTCTAATACACTATCTCTCACACAGTGTCTCTAATACACTATCTCTCACACACAGTGTCTCTAATACACTGTGTCACACACACGGTCTCTAATGCACTGTCTCAAACACGGTGTCTCTAATACACTGTCTCAAACACGGTGCCTCTAATACACTGTCTCACACACAGTGTCTCTAATACGCTGTCTCACATACAGTGTCTCTAATACACTGTCTCACTCACACGGTGTCTCTAATACACTGTCTCTCACACGGTGTCTCTAATACACTGTCTCACACACGGTGTCTGTAATACACTGTCCCACACACGGTGTCTCTAATGCACTGTCTCACACACAGTGTCTCTAATACACTGTCTCAAACACTGTCTCTAATACAATGTCTCACACACAGCGTCTCTAATACATTGTTTCACACACAGTGTCTCTAATACACTGTCTCTCACAGTGTCTCTAATACACTGTCTCTCACATTGTCTCTAATACACTGTTTCACACACAGTGTCTCTAATACACTGTCTCACACACAGTGTCTCTAATGCACTGTCTCACACATGGTGTCTCTAATACACACTCTCTCACACGGTGTCTCTAATACACTGTCACACACTGTGTCTAATACACTGTCTCACACACAGTGTCTCTAATACACTGTCTCTCACAGACAGTGTCTCTAATACACTATCTCTCACACACAGTGTCTCTAATACCCTGTCATACACACTGTCTCTAATGCACTGTCTCACACACAGTGTCTCTAATACACTGTCTCACACACACAGTGTCTCTAATACACTGTCTCTCACACACAGTGTCTCCAATAAGCTGTCTCACAAATTGTCTCTAATACGTTCTCACACAGTGTCTCTAATACATTGTCTCACACACAGTGTCTCTAATGCACTATCTCTCACACACAGTGTCTCTAATACACTGTCTCACACACACAGTGTCTCTAATACACTGTCTCACACACACAGTGTCTCCAATACACTGTCTCACACACTGTCTCTAATACACTTTCTCACACACCGTGTCTCTAATACACTATCTCACAGTGTCTCTAATACACTGTCTCTCACAGTGTCTCTAATACACTGTCTCACACACAGTGTCTCTAATACACTGTTGTACACACAGTGTCTCTAATACGCTGTCTCACACAGTGTCTCTAATACGCTGTCTCACACAGTGTCTCTAATACGCTGTCTCACACAGTGTCTCTAATACGCTGTCTCACACACAGTCTCTAATACACTGTCTCACACAGAGTGTCTCTAATACACTGTGTCACATACAGTGTCTCTAATGCACTGTCTCTCACACACAGTGTCTCTAATACACTATCACACACACTGTCTTTTATACACTATCTCTCACACAGAGTGTCTCTAATACGCTGTCTCACACAGTGTCTCTAATGCGCTGTCTCACACAGTGTCTCTAATACACTGTCTCAGACAGTGTCTCTAATACACTGTCTCTCACACACAGTGTCTCTAATACACTGTCTCTCACACACAGTGTCTCTAATACGCTGTCTCACACAGTGTCTCTAATACGCTGTCTCACACACAGTGTCTCTAATACACTGTATCACTCACACGGTGTCTCTAATACACTGTCTCTCACACGGTGTCTCTAATACACTGTCTCATACACGGTGTCTCTAATGCACTGTCTCACACACAGTGTCCCTAATGCACTGTCTCACACACAGTCTCTAATACACTTTCTCACTCACAGTGTCTCACACACAGTGTCGCTAATACACTGTCTCTCCAACAGTGTCTCTAATACACTGTCTCTCACAGTGTCTCTAATACACTGTCTCTCACAGTGTCTCTAATACACTGTCTCTCACAGTGTCTCTAATACACTCTCACACACAGTGTCTCTAATACACTATTGTACACACAGTGTCTCTAATACACTGTCTCACATTGTCTCTCATGCACTGTCTCACGCACAGTGTCTCTAATGCACTGTCTCTCGCTGACAGTGTCTCTAATACACTGTCTCTCACACACAGTGTCTCTAATACACTATCTCTCACACACAGTGTCTCTGATACACTGTGTCACACACACTGTCTCTAATGCACTGTCTCACACACAGTGTCTCTAATACACTGTCTCACACAGTGTCTCTAATACACTGTCTCGCACAGAGTGATTATAATGCACTGTCTCACTCACACAGTGTCTCTAATACACTGTCTCACACACGGTGTCTTTAATACACTGTCTCAAACACGGTGTCTCTAATACACTGTCTCAAACACGGTGTCTCTAATACACTGTCTCATACACAGTGTCTCTAATGCACTGTCTCAAACACGGTGTCTCTAATACACTGTATCAAACACTGTGTCTCTAATACACTGTCTCACACACAGTGTCTCTAATACACTGTCTCTCAGACACAGTGTCTCTAATACACTGTCTCTCAGACACAGTGTCTCTAATACACTATCTGTCTCACACAGTGTCTCTAATACACTGTCTCACACAGAGTCTCTAATACGCTGTCTCACACACAGTCTCTAATACACTGTCTCACACACACAGTGTCTCTAATACACTGTCTCTCACACACAGTGTCTCTAATACGCTGTCTCACACAGTGTCTCTAATACGCTGCCTCACAGTGTCTCTAATACGCTGTCTCACACACAGTGTCTCTAATACGCTGTCTCACACACAGTGTCTCTAATACACTGTCTCACTCACACGGTGTCTCTAATACACTGTCTCTCACACGGTGTCTCTAATACACTGCCTCACACACGGTGTCTGTAATGCACTGTCCCACACACGGTGTCTCTAATGCACTGTCTCACACACAGTGTCTCTAATACACTGTCTCACACACAGTCTCTAATACACTGTCTCACACAGAGTGTCTCTAATACACTGTGTCACATACAGTGTCTCTAATGCACTGTCTCTCACACACAGTGTCTCTAATACACTATCACACACACTGTCTTTTATACACTATCTCTCACACAGAGTGTCTCTAATACGCTGTCTCACACAGTGTCTCTAATGCGCTGTCTCACACAGTGTCTCTAATACACTGTCTCAGACAGTGTCTCTAATACACTGTCTCTCACACACAGTGTCTCTAATACACTGTCTCTCACACACAGTGTCTCTAATACACTGTCTCACACAGTGTCTCTAATACGCTGTCTCACACACAGTGTCTCTAATACACTGTCTCACTCACACGGTGTCTCTAATACACTGTCTCTCACACGGTGTCTCTAATACACTGTCTCATACACGGTGTCTCTAATGCACTGTCTCACACACAGTCTCTAATACACTTTCTCACTCACAGTGTCTCACACACAGTGTCGCTAATACACTGTCTCTCCAACAGTGTCTCTAATACACTGTCTCTCACAGTGTCTCTAATACACTGTCTCTCACAGTGTCTCTAATACACTGTCTCACACACAGTGTCTCTAATACACTATTGTACACACAGTGTCTCTAATACACTGTCTCACATTGTCTCTCATGCACTGTCTCACGCACAGTGTCTCTAATGCACTGTCTCTCACTGACAGTGTCTCTAATACACTGTCTCTCACACACAGTGTCTCTAATACACTATCTCTCACACACAGTGTCTCTGATACACTGTGTCACACACACTGTCTCTAATGCACTGTCTCACACACAGTGTCTCTAATACACTGTCTCACACAGTGTCTCTAATACACTGTCTCACACAGAGTGATTATAATGCACTGTCTCACTCACACAGTGTCTCTAATACACTGTCTCACACACGGTGTCTTTAATACACTGTCTCAAACACGGTGTCTCTAATACACTGTCTCAAACACGGTGTCTCTAATACACTGTCTCATACACAGTGTCTCTAATACACTGTCTCAAACACGGTGTCTCTAATACACTGTATCAAACACTGTGTCTCTAATACACTGTCTCACACACAGTGTCTCTAATACACTGTCTCTCAGACACAGTGTCTCTAATACACTGTCTCTCAGACACAGTGTCTCTAATACACTATCTGTCTCACACAGTGTCTCTAATACACTGTCTCACACAGAGTCTCTAATACGCTGTCTCACACACAGTCTCTAATACACTGTCTCACACACACAGTGTCTCTAATACACTGTCTCTCACACACAGTGTCTCTAATACGCTGTCTCACACAGTGTCTCTAATACGCTGCCTCACAGTGTCTCTAATACGCTGTCTCACACACAGTGTCTCTAATACACTGTCTCACACACAGTGTCTCTAATACACTGTCTCACTCACACGGTGTCTCTAATACACTGTCTCTCACACGGTGTCTCTAATACACTGCCTCACACACGGTGTCTGTAATGCACTGTCCCACACACGGTGTCTCTAATGCACTGTCTCACACACAGTGTCTCTAATACACTGTCTCACACACAGTCTCTAATACACTTTCTCACTCACAGTGTCTCACACACAGTGTCGCTAATACACTGTCTCTCCAACAGTGTCTCTCACAGTGTCTCTAATACACTGTCTCTCACAGTGTCTCTAATACACTGTCTCACACACAGTGTCTCTAATACACTATTGTACACACAGTGTCTCTAATACACTGTCTCACATTGTCTCTCATGCACTGTCTCACGCACAGTGTCTCTAATGCACTGTCTCTCACTGACAGTGTCTCTAATACACTGTCTCTCACACACAGTGTCTCTAATACACTATCTCTCACACACAGTGTCTCTGATACACGGTGTCACACACACTGTCTCTAATGCACTGTCTCACACACAGTGTCTCTAATACACTGTCTCACACAGTGTCTCTAATACACTGTCTCACACAGAATGATTATAATGCACTGTCTCACTCACACAGTGTCTCTAATACACTGTCTCACACACGGTGTCTTTAATACACTGTCTCAAACACGGTGTCTCTAATACACTGTCTCAAACACGGTGTCTCTAATACACTGTATCAAACACTGTGTCTCTAATACACTGTCTCACACACAGTGTCTCTAATACACTGTCTCTCAGACACAGTGTCTCTAATACACTGTCTCTCAGACACAGTGTCTCTAATACACTATCTGTCACACACAGTGTCTCTAATACACTATCTCTCACACACAGTGTCTCTAATACACTGTCTCTCAGACACAGTGTCTCTAATACACTGTCTCTCAGACACAGTGTCTCTAATACACTATCTGTCACACACAGTGTCTCTAATACACTATCTCTCACACACAGTGTCTCTAATACACTGTGTCACAGACACGGTCTCTAATGCACTGTCCCACACACGGTGTCTGTAATGTACTGTCTCACACACAGTGTCTCTAATACACTGTCTCAAACACTGTCTCTAATACACTGTCTCACACACAGTGTCTCTAGTACACTGTCTCACACACAGTGTCTCTAATACACTGTCTATCACAGTGTCTCTCATACACTGTCTCACACACAGTGTCTCTAATGCACTGTCTCACACATGGTGTCTAATACACAGTCTCTCACACGGTGTCTCTAATACACTGTCACACACTGTCTCTAATACACTGTCTCTCACAGACAGTGTCTCTAATACACTATCTCTCACACACAGTGTCTCTAATACCCTGTGTCACACACACTGTCTCTAATGCACTGTCTCACACACAGTGTCTCTAATACACTGTCTCACACACACAGTGTCTCTAATACACTGTCTCTCACACACAGTGTCTCTAATACACTGTCTCTCACACACAGTGTCTCCAATACGCTGTCTCACCCAGTGTCTCTAATACGCTGTCTCACACAGTGTCTCTAATACGCTGTCTCACACACAGTGTCGCTAATACACTGTCTCTCACACAGTGTCTCTAATACACTGTCACACACTGTCTCTAATACACCGTCTCTCACAGACAGTGTCTCTAATACACTATTTCTCACACACAGTGTCTCTAATACCCTGTGTCACACACTGTCTCTAATGCACTGTCTCACACACAGTGTCTCTAATACACTGTCTCACACACACAGTGTCTCTAATACACTGTCTCTCACACACAGTGTCTCTAATACACTGTCTCTCACACACAGTGTCTCCAATACGCTGTCTCACCCAGTGTCTCTAATACACTGTCTCACACAGTGTCTCTAATACGCTGTCTCACACACAGTGTCGCTAATACACTGTCTCTCACACAGTGTTTCTAATACACTGTCTCTCACAGTGTCTCTAATACACTGTCTCTCACACAGTGTCTCTAATACACTATTGTACACACAGCGTCTCTCATGCACTGTCTCACACACAGTGTCTCTAATGCACTGTCGCACACACAGTGTCTCTAATACACTGTCTCTCACACACAGTGTCTCTAATACACTATCTCTCACACACAGTGTCTCTGATATACTGTGTCACACACACTGTCTCTAATGCACTGTCTCACACACAGTGTCTCTAATACACTGTCTCACACACACAGTGTCTCTAATACACTGTCTCTCACGCACAGTGTCTCTAATACACTGTCTCACACACTGTCTCTAATACACTTTCTCACACACAGTGTCTCTAATACACTGTCTCACAGTGTCTCTAATACACTGTCTCTCACAGTGTCTCTAATACACTGTCTCACACACAGTGTCTCTAATACACTGTTGTACACACAGTGTCTCTAATACGCTGTCTCACACAGTGTCTCTAATACGCTGTCTCACACAGTGTCTCTAATACGCTGTCTCACACACAGTCTCTAATACACTGTCTCACACAGTGTGTCTCTAATACACTGTGTCACACACAGTGTCTCTAATGCACTGTCTCTCACACACAGTGTCTCTAATACACTATCACACACACTGTCTTTTAGACACTATCTCTCACACAGAGTGTCTCTAATACGCTGTCTCACACAGTGTCTCTAATGCGCTGTGTCACACAGTGTCTCTAATACACTGTCTCAGACAGTGTCTCTAATACACTGTCTCATACACTGTGTCTCTAATGCACTGTCTCACACACAGTGTCTCTAATGCACTGTCTCACACACAGTGTCTCTAATACACTGCCTCAAACACGGTGTCTCTAATACACTGTCTCACATACAGTGCCTCTAATGCACTGTCTGACACATGGTGTCTCTAATACACACTGTCTCACACAGTGTCTTTAATACACTGTCTCTCACACACAGTGTCTCTAATGCACTATCTCTCACACACAGTGTCTCTAATACCCTGTGTCACACACACTGTCTCTAATGCACGGTCTCACACACAGTGTCTCTAATGCACTGTCTCACACACACAGTGTCTCTAATACACTGTCTCTCACACACAGTGCATCTAATACACTATCTGTCACACACAGTGTCTTTTATACACTATCTCGCACACAGTGTCTCTAATACGCTGTCTCACACAGTGTCTCTAATACGCTGTCTCACACACAGTGTCTCTAATACACTGTCTCACACAGTGTCTCTAATACACTGTCTCACACAGTGTCTCTAATACACTGTCTCTCACAGACAGTGTCTCTAATGCACTATCTCTCACACACAGTGTCTCTAATACCCTGTGTCACACACACTGTCTCTAATGCACTGTCTCACACACAGTGTCTCTAATACGCTGTCTCACACACAGTGTCTCTAATACACTGTCTGTCACACGGTGTCTCTAATACGCTGTCTCACACATGGTATCTCGAGTACACTGTCTCTCATACAGTGTCTAATACACTGTCTCTCACACGGTGTATCTAATACACTGTCTCACACACAGTGTCTCTAATGCCCTGTCTCTCACATACAGTGTCTCTAATACACTGTCTCACACACAGTGTCTCTAATACACTGTCTATCACACACAGTATCTTTTATACACTATCTCACACACAGTGTCTCTAATATGCTGTCTCACACAGTGTCTCTAATACGCTGTCTCACACACAGTGTCTCTAATACACTGTCTCACTCACACAGTGTCTCTAATACCCTGTCTCACACACGGTGTCTCTAATACACTGTCTCAAACACGGTGTCTCTAATACACTGTCTCAAACACGGTGTCTCTAATACACTGTGTCATACAGGGTGTCTCTAATGCACTGTCTCAAGCACGGTGTCTCTAATACACTGTATCAAACAATGTGTCTCTAATACACTGTCTGACACACAGTGTCTCTAATACACTGTCTATCAGACACAGTGTCTCTAATACACTATCTCTCACACAGTGTCTCTAATACACTATCTCTCACACACAGTGTCTCTAATACACTGTGTCACACACACGGTCTCTAATGCACTGTCTCAAACACGGTGTCTCTAATACACTGTCTCAAACACGGTGCCTCTAATACACTGTCTCACACACAGTGTCTCTAATACGCTGTCTCACATACAGTGTCTCTAATACACTGTCTCACTCACACGGTGTCTCTAATACACTGTCTCTCACACGGTGTCTCTAATACACTGTCTCACACACGGTGTCTGTAATACACTGTCCCACACACGGTGTCTCTAATGCACTGTCTCACACACAGTGTCTCTAATACACTGTCTCAAACACTGTCTCTAATACACTGTCTCACACACAGTGTCTCTAATACACTGTCTCTCACACACAGTGTCTCTAATACCCTGTGTCACACACACTGTCTCTAATGCACTGTCTCACACACAGTGTCTCTAATACACTGTCTCACAGACACAGTGTCTCTAATACACTGTCTCTCACACACAGTGTCTCTAATACACTGTCTCTCACACACAGTGTCTCCAATACGCTGTCTCACCCAGTGTCTCTAATACGCTGTCTCACACAGTGTCTCTAATACACTGTCTCACACAGAGTCTCTAATACGCTGTCTCACACACAGTCTCTAATACACTGTCTCACACACACAGTGTCTCTAATACACTGTCTCTCACACACAGTGTCTCTAATACGCTGTCTCACACAGTGTCTCTAATACGCTGCCTCACAGTGTCTCTAATACGCTGTCTCACACACAGTGTCTCTAATACACTGTCTCACACACAGTGTCTCTAATACACTGTCTCACTCACACGGTGTCTCTAATACACTGTCTCTCACACGGTGTCTCTAATACACTGCCTCACACACGGTGTCTGTAATGCACTGTCCCACACATGGTGTCTCTAATGCACTGTCTCACACACAGTGTCTCTAATACACTGTCTCACACCCAGTCTCTAATACACTTTCTCACTCACAGTGTCTCACACACAGTGTCGCTAATACACTGTCTCTCCAACAGTGTCTCTAATACACTGTCTCTCACAGTGTCTCTAATACACTGTCTCTCACAGTGTCTCTAATACACTGTCTCACACACAGTGTCTCTAATACACTATTGTACACACAGTGTCTCTAATACACTGTCTCACATTGTCTCTCATGCACTGTCTCACGCACAGTGTCTCTAATGCACTGTCTCTCACTGACAGTGTCTCTAATACACTGTCTCTCACACACAGTGTCTCTAATACACTATCTCTCACACACAGTGTCTCTGATACACGGTGTCACACACACTGTCTCTAATGCACTGTCTCACACACAGTGTCTCTAATGCACTGTCTCAAACACGGTGTCTCTAATACACTGTATCAAACACTGTGTCTCTAATACACTGTCTCACACACAGTGTCTCTAATACACTGTCTCTCAGACACAGTGTCTCTAATACACTGTCTCTCAGACACAGTGTCTGTAATACACTATCTGTCTCACACAGTGTCTCTAATACACTGTCTCACACAGAGTCTCTAATACGCTGTCTCACACACAGTCTCTAATACACTGTCTCACACACACAGTGTCTCTAATACACTGTCTCTCACACACAGTGTCTCTAATACGCTGTCTCACACAGTGTCTCTAATACGCTGCCTCACAGTGTCTCTAATACGCTGTCTCACACACAGTGTCTCTAATACACTGTCTCACACACAGTGTCTCTAATACACTGTCTCACTCACACGGTGTCTCTAATACACTGTCTCTCACACGGTGTCTCTAATACACTGCCTCACACACGGTGTCTGTAATGCACTGTCCCACACACGGTGTCTCTAATGCACTGTCTCACACACAGTGTCTCTAATACACTGTCTCACACACAGTCTCTAATACACTTTCTCACTCACAGTGTCTCACACACAGTGTCGCTAATACACTGTCTCTCCAACAGTGTCTCTAATACACTGTCTCTCACAGTGTCTCTAATACACTGTCTCTCACAGTGTCTCTAATACACTGTCTCACACACAGTGTCTCTAATACACTATTGTACACACAGTGTCTCTAATACACTGTCTCACATTGTCTCTCATGCACTGTCTCACGCACAGTGTCTCTAATGCACTGTCTCTCACTGACAGTGTCTCTAATACACTGTCTCTCACACACAGTGTCTCTAATACACTATCTCTCACACACAGTGTCTCTGATACACGGTGTCACACACACTGTCTCTAATGCACTGTCTCACACACAGTGTCTCTAATACACTGTCTCACACAGTGTCTCTAATACACTGTCTCACACAGAATGATTATAATGCACTGTCTCACTCACACAGTGTCTCTAATACACTGTCTCACACACGGTGTCTTTAATACACTGTCTCAAACACGGTGTCTCTAATACACTGTCTCAAACACGGTGTCTCTAATACACTGTATCAAACACTGTGTCTCTAATAGACTGTCTCACACACAGTGTCTCTAATACACTATCTCTCACACACAGTGTCTCTAATACACTGTGTCACAGACACGGTCTCTAATGCACTGTCCCACACACGGTGTCTGTAATGTACTGTCTCACACACAGTGTCTCTAATACACTGTCTCAAACACTGTCTCTAATACACTGTCTCACACACAGTGTCTCTAGTACACTGTCTCACACACAGTGTCTCTAATACACTGTCTATCACAGTGTCTCTCATACACTGTCTCACACACAGTGTCTCTAATGCACTGTCTCACACATGGTGTCTAATACACAGTCTCTCACACGGTGTCTCTAATACACTGTCACACACTGTCTCTAATACACTGTCTCTCACAGACAGTGTCTCTAATACACTATCTCTCACACACAGTGTCTCTAATACCCTGTGTCACACACACTGTCTCTAATGCACTGTCTCACACACAGTGTCTCTAATACACTGTCTCACACACACAGTGTCTCTAATACACTGTCTCTCACACACAGTGTCTCTAATACACTGTCTCTCACACACAGTGTCTCCAATACGCTGTCTCACCCAGTGTCTCTAATACGCTGTCTCACACAGTGTCTCTAATACGCTGTCTCACACACAGTGTCGCTAATACACTGTCTCTCACACAGTGTCTCTAATACACTGTCACACACTGTCTCTAATACACTGTCTCTCACAGACAGTGTCTCTAATACACTATTTCTCACACACAGTGTCTCTAATACCCTGTGTCACACACTGTCTCTAATGCACTGTCTCACACACAGTGTCTCTAATACACTGTCTCACACACACAGTGTCTCTAATACACTGTCTCTCACACACAGTGTCTCTAATACACTGTCTCTCACACACAGTGTCTCCAATACGCTGTCTCACCCAGTGTCTCTAATACACTGTCTCACACAGTGTCTCTAATACGCTGTCTCACACACAGTGTCGCTAATACACTGTCTCTCACACAGTGTTTCTAATACACTGTCTCTCACAGTGTCTCTAATACACTGTCTCTCACACAGTGTCTCTAATACACTATTGTACACACAGCGTCTCTCATGCACTGTCTCACACACAGTGTCTCTAATGCACTGTCTCACACACAGTGTCTCTAATACACTGTCTCTCACACACAGTGTCTCTAATACACTATCTCTCACACACAGTGTCTCTGATACACTGTGTCACACACACTGTCTCTAATGCACTGTCTCACACACAGTGTCTCTAATACACTGTCTCACACACACAGTGTCTCTAATACACTGTCTCTCACGCACAGTGTCTCTAATACACTGTCTCACACACTGTCTCTAATACACTTTCTCACACACAGTGTCTCTAATACACTGTCTCACAGTGTCTCTAATACACTGTCTCTCACAGTGTCTCTAATACACTGTCTCACACACAGTGTCTCTAATACACTGTTGTACACACAGTGTCTCTAATACGCTGTCTCACACAGTGTCTCTAATACGCTGTCTCACACAGTGTCTCTAATACGCTGTCTCACACACAGTCTCTAATACACTGTCTCACACAGAGTGTCTCTAATACACTGTGTCACACACAGTGTCTCTAATGCACTGTCTCTCACACACAGTGTCTCTAATACACTATCACACACACTGTCTTTTAGACACTATCTCTCACACAGAGTGTCTCTAATACGCTGTCTCACACAGTGTCTCTAATGCGCTGTGTCACACAGTGTCTCTAATACACTGTCTCAGACAGTGTCTCTAATACACTGTCTCATACACTGTGTCTCTAATGCACTGTCTCACACACAGTGTCTCTAATGCACTGTCTCACACACAGTGTCTCTAATACACTGCCTCAAACACGGTGTCTCTAATACACTGTCTCACATACAGTGTCTCTAATGCACTGTCTGACACATGGTGTCTCTAATACACACTGTCTCACACAGTGTCTTTAATACACTGTCTCTCACACACAGTGTCTCTAATGCACTATCTCTCACACACAGTGTCTCTAATACCCTGTGTCACACACACTGTCTCTAATGCACGGTCTCACACACAGTGTCTCTAATGCACTGTCTCACACACACAGTGTCTCTAATACACTGTCTCTCACACACAGTGTCTCTAATACACTACCTGTCACACACAGTGTCTTTTATACACTATCTCGCACACAGTGTCTCTAATACGCTGTCTCACACAGTGTCTCTAATACGCTGTCTCACACACAGTGTCTCTAATACACTGTCTCACACAGTGTCTCTAATACACTGTCTCACACAGTGTCTCTAATACACTGTCTCTCACAGACAGTGTCTCTAATGCACTATCTCTCACACACAGTGTCTCTAATACCCTGTGTCACACACACTGTCTCTAATGCACTGTCTCACACACAGTGTCTCTAATACGCTGTCTCACACACAGTGTCTCTAATACACTGTCTGTCACACGGTGTCTCTAATACGCTGTCTCACACATGGTATCTCGAGTACACTGTCTCTCATACAGTGTCTAATACACTGTCTCTCACACGGTGTATCTAATACACTGTCTCACACACAGTGTCTCTAATGCCCTGTCTCTCACATACAGTGTCTCTAATACACTGTCTCACACACAGTGTCTCTAATACACTGTTTATCACACACAGTATCTTTTATACACTATCTCACACACAGTGTCTCTAATATGCTGTCTCACACAGTGTCTCTAATACGCTGTCTCACACACAGTGTCTCTAATACACTGTCTCACTCACACAGTGTCTCTAATACCCTGTCTCACACACGGTGTCTCTAATACACTGTCTCAAACACGGTGTCTCTAATACACTGTCTCAAACACGGTGTCTCTAATACACTGTGTCATACAGGGTGTCTCTAATGCACTGTCTCAAGCACGGTGTCTCTAATACACTGTATCAAACAATGTGTCTCTAATACACTGTCTCACACACAGTGTCTCTAATACACTGTCTATCAGACACAGTGTCTCTAATACACTATCTCTCACACAGTGTCTCTAATACACTATCTCTCACACACAGTGTCTCTAATACACTGTGTCACACACACGGTCTCTAATGCACTGTCTCAAACACGGTGTCTCTAATACACTGTCTCAAACACGGTGCCTCTAATACACTGTCTCACACACAGTGTCTCTAATACGCTGTCTCACATACAGTGTCTCTAATACACTGTCTCACTCACACGGTGTCTCTAATACACTGTCTCTCACACGGTGTCTCTAATACACTGTCTCACACACGGTGTCTGTAATACACTGTCCCACACACGGTGTCTCTAATGCACTGTCTCACACACAGTGTCTCTAATACACTGTCTCAAACACTGTCTCTAATACACTGTCTCACACACAGTGTCTCTAATACACTGTCTCTCACACACAGTGTCTCTAATACCCTGTGTCACACACACTGTCTCTAATGCACTGTCTCACACACAGTGTCTCTAATACACTGTCTCACAGACACAGTGTCTCTAATACACTGTCTCTCACACACAGTGTCTCTAATACACTGTCTCTCACACACAGTGTCTCCAATACGCTGTCTCACCCAGTGTCTCTAATACGCTGTCTCACACAGTGTCTCTAATACACTGTCTCACACAGAGTCTCTAATACGCTGTCTCACACACAGTCTCTAATACACTGTCTCACACACACAGTGTCTCTAATACACTGTCTCTCACACACAGTGTCTCTAATACGCTGTCTCACACAGTGTCTCTAATACGCTGCCTCACAGTGTCTCTAATACGCTGTCTCACACACAGTGTCTCTAATACACTGTCTCACACACAGTGTCTCTAATACACTGTCTCACTCACACGGTGTCTCTAATACACTGTCTCTCACACGGTGTCTCTAATACACTGCCTCACACACGGTGTCTGTAATGCACTGTCCCACACATGGTGTCTCTAATGCACTGTCTCACACACAGTGTCTCTAATACACTGTCTCACACACAGTCTCTAATACACTTTCTCACTCACAGTGTCTCACACACAGTGTCGCTAATACACTGTCTCTCCAACAGTGTCTCTAATACACTGTCTCTCACAGTGTCTCTAATACACTGTCTCTCACAGTGTCTCTAATACACTGTCTCACACACAGTGTCTCTAATACACTATTGTACACACAGTGTCTCTAATACACTGTCTCACATTGTCTCTCATGCACTGTCTCACGCACAGTGTCTCTAATGCACTGTCTCTCACTGACAGTGTCTCTAATACACTGTCTCTCACACACAGTGTCTCTAATACACTATCTCTCACACACAGTGTCTCTGATACACGGTGTCACTCACACTGTCTCTAATGCACTGTCTCACACACAGTGTCTCTAATGCACTGTCTCAAACACGGTGTCTCTAATACACTGTATCAAACACTGTGTCTCTAATACACTGTCTCACACACAGTGTCTCTAATACACTGTCTCTCAGACACAGTGTCTCTAATACACTGTCTCTCAGACACAGTGTCTGTAATACACTATCTGTCTCACACAGTGTCTCTAATACACTGTCTCACACAGAGTCTCTAATACGCTGTCTCACACACAGTCTCTAATACACTGTCTCACACACACAGTGTCTCTAATACACTGTCTCTCACACACAGTGTCTCTAATACGCTGTCTCACACAGTGTCTCTAATACGCTGCCTCACAGTGTCTCTAATACGCTGTCTCACACACAGTGTCTCTAATACACTGTCTCACACACAGTGTCTCTAATACACTGTCTCACTCACACGGTGTCTCTAATACACTGTCTCTCACACGGTGTCTCTAATACACTGCCTCACACACGGTGTCTGTAATGCACTGTCCCACACACGGTGTCTCTAATGCACTGTCTCACACACAGTGTCTCTAATACACTGTCTCACACACAGTCTCTAATACACTTTCTCATTCACAGTGTCTCACACACAGTGTCGCTAATACACTGTCTCTCCAACAGTGTCTCTAATACACTGTCTCTCACAGTGTCTCTAATACACTGTCTCTCACAGTGTCTCTAATACACTGTCTCACACACAGTGTCTCTAATACACTATTGTACACTCAGTGTCTCTAATACACTGTCTCACATTGTCTCTCATGCACTGTCTCACGCACAGTGTCTCTAATGCACTGTCTCTCACTGACAGTGTCCCTAATACACTGTCTCTCACACACAGTGTCTCTAATACACTATCTCTCACACACAGTGTCTCTGATACACGGTGTCACACACACTGTCTCTAATGCACTGTCTCACACACAGTGTCTCTAATACACTGTCTCACACAGTGTCTCTAATACACTGTCTCACACAGAATGATTATAATGCACTGTCTCACTCACACAGTGTCTCTAATACACTGTCTCACACACGGTGTCTTTAATACACTGTCTCAAACACGGTGTCTCTAATACACTGTCTCAAACACGGTGTCTCTAATACACTGTATCAAACACTGTGTCTCTAATACACTGTCTCACACACAGTGTCTCTAATACACTGTCTCTCAGACACAGTGTCTCTAATACACTGTCTCTCAGACACAGTGTCTCTAATACACTATCTGTCACACACAGTGTCTCTAATACACTATCTCTCACACACAGTGTCTCTAATACACTGTGTCACAGACACGGTCTCTAATGCACTGTCCCACACACGGTGTCTGTAATGTACTGTCTCACACACAGTGTCTCTAATACACTGTCTCAAACACTGTCTCTAATACACTGTCTCACACACAGTGTCTCTAGTACACTGTCTCACACACAGTGTCTCTAATACACTGTCTATCACAGTGTCTCTCATACACTGTCTCACACACAGTGTCTCTAATGCACTGTCTCACACATGGTGTCTAATACACAGTCTCTCACACGGTGTCTCTAATACACTGTCACACACTGTCTCTAATACACTGTCTCTCACAGACAGTGTCTCTAATACACTATCTCTCACACACAGTGTCTCTAATACCCTGTGTCACACACACTGTCTCTAATGCACTGTCTCACACACAGTGTCTCTAATACACTGTCTCACACACACAGTGTCTCTAATACACTGTCTCTCACACACAGTGTCTCTAATACACTGTCTCTCACACACAGTGTCTCCAATACGCTGTCTCACCCAGTGTCTCTAATACGCTGTCTCACACAGTGTCTCTAATACGCTGTCTCACACACAGTGTCGCTAATACACTGTCTCTCACACAGTGTCTCTAATACACTGTCACACACTGTCTCTAATACACTGTCTCTCACAGACAGTGTCTCTAATACACTATTTCTCACACACAGTGTCTCTAATACCCTGTGTCACACACTGTCTCTAATGCACTGTCTCACACACAGTGTCTCTAATACACTGTCTCACACACACAGTGTCTCTAATACACTGTCTCTCACACACAGTGTCTCTAATACACTGTCTCTCACACACAGTGTCTCCAATACGCTGTCTCACCCAGTGTCTCTAATACACTGTCTCACACAGTGTCTCTAATACGCTGTCTCACACACAGTGTCGCTAATACACTGTCTCTCACACAGTGTTTCTAATACACTGTCTCTCACAGTGTCTCTAATACACTGTCTCTCACACAGTGTCTCTAATACACTATTGTACACACAGCGTCTCTCATGCACTGTCTCACACACAGTGTCTCTAATGCACTGTCTCACACACAGTGTCTCTAATACACTGTCTCTCACACACAGTGTCTCTAATACACTATCTCTCACACACAGTGTCTCTGATACACTGTGTCACACACACTGTCTCTAATGCACTGTCTCACACACAGTGTCTCTAATACACTGTCTCACACACACAGTGTCTCTAATACACTGTCTCTCACGCACAGTGTCTCTAATACACTGTCTCACACACTGTCTCTAATACAATTTCTCACACACAGTGTCTCTAATACACTGTCTCACAGTGTCTCTAATACACTGTCTCTCACAGTGTCTCTAATACACTGTCTCACACACAGTGTCTCTAATACACTGTTGTACACACAGTGTCTCTAATACGCTGTCTCACACAGTGTCTCTAATACGCTGTCTCACACAGTGTCTCTAATACGCTGTCTCACACACAGTCTCTAATACACTGTCTCACACAGAGTGTCTCTAATACACTGTGTCACACACAGTGTCTCTAATGCACTGTCTCAGACAGTGTCTCTAATACACTGTCTCATACACTGTGTCTCTAATGCACTGTCTCACACACAGTGTCTCTAATGCACTGTCTCACACACAGTGTCTCTAATACACTGCCTCAAACACGGTGTCTCTAATACACTGTCTCACATACAGTGTCTCTAATGCACTGTCTGACACATGGTGTCTCTAATACACACTGTCTCACACAGTGTCTTTAATACACTGTCTCTCACACACAGTGTCTCTAATGCACTATCTCTCACACACAGTGTCTCTAATACCCTGTGTCACACACACTGTCTCTAATGCACGGTCTCACACACAGTGTCTCTAATGCACTGTCTCACACACACAGTGTCTCTAATACACTGTCTCTCACACACAGTGTCTCTAATACACTACCTGTCACACACAGTGTCTTTTATACACTATCTCGCACACAGTGTCTCTAATACGCTGTCTCACACAGTGTCTCTAATACGCTGTCTCACACACAGTGTCTCTAATACACTGTCTCACACAGTGTCTCTAATACACTGTCTCACACAGTGTCTCTAATACACTGTCTCTCACAGACAGTGTCTCTAATGCACTATCTCTCACACACAGTGTCTCTAATACCCTGTGTCACACACACTGTCTCTAATGCACTGTCTCACACACAGTGTCTCTAATACGCTGTCTCACACACAGTGTCTCTAATACACTGTCTGTCACACGGTGTCTCTAATACGCTGTCTCACACATGGTATCTCGAGTACACTGTCTCTCATACAGTGTCTAATACACTGTCTCTCACACGGTGTATCTAATACACTGTCTCACACACAGTGTCTCTAATGCCCTGTCTCTCACATACAGTGTCTCTAATACACTGTCTCACACACAGTGTCTCTAATACACTGTCTATCACACACAGTATCTTTTATACACTATCTCACACACAGTGTCTCTAATATGCTGTCTCACACAGTGTCTCTAATACGCTGTCTCACACACAGTGTCTCTAATACACTGTCTCACTCACACAGTGTCTCTAATACCCTGTCTCACACACGGTGTCTCTAATACACTGTCTCAAACACGGTGTCTCTAATACACTGTCTCAAACACGGTGTCTCTAATACACTGTGTCATACAGGGTGTCTCTAATGCACTGTCTCAAGCACGGTGTCTCTAATACACTGTATCAAACAATGTGTCTCTAATACACTGTCTCACACACAGTGTCTCTAATACACTGTCTATCAGACACAGTGTCTCTAATACACTATCTCTCACACAGTGTCTCTAATACACTATCTCTCACACACAGTGTCTCTAATACACTGTGTCACACACACGGTCTCTAATGCACTGTCTCAAACACGGTGTCTCTAATACACTGTCTCAAACACGGTGCCTCTAATACACTGTCTCACACACAGTGTCTCTAATACGCTGTCTCACATACAGTGTCTCTAATACACTGTCTCACTCACACGGTGTCTCTAATACACTGTCTCTCACACGGTGTCTCTAATACACTGTCTCACACACGGTGTCTGTAATACACTGTCCCACACACGGTGTCTCTAATGCACTGTCTCACACACAGTGTCTCTAATACACTGTCTCAAACACTGTCTCTAATACACTGTCTCACACACAGTGTCTCTAATACACTGTCTCTCACACACAGTGTCTCTAATACCCTGTGTCACACACACTGTCTCTAATGCACTGTCTCACACACAGTGTCTCTAATACACTGTCTCACAGACACAGTGTCTCTAATACACTGTCTCTCACACACAGTGTCTCTAATACACTGTCTCTCACACACAGTGTCTCCAATACGCTGTCTCACCCAGTGTCTCTAATACGCTGTCTCACACAGTGTCTCTAATACACTGTCTCACAGTGTCTCTAATACGCTGTCTCACACACAGTGTCTCTAATACACTGTCTCACTCACACGGTGTCTCTAATACACTGTCTCTCACACGGTGTCTCTAATACACTTTCTCACACACGGTGTCTGTAATGCACTGTCCCACACACGGTGTCTCTAATGCACTGTCTCACACACAGTGTTTCTAATACACTGTCTCACACACTGTCTGTAATACACTTTCTCACACACAGTGTCTCTAATAAACTGTCTCACACACAGTGTCGCTAATACACTGTCTCTCACACAGTGTCTCTAATACACTGTCTCTCACACAGTGTCTCTAATACACTATTGTACACACAGTGTCTCTCATGCACTGTCTCAGACACAGTGTCTCTAATGCACTGTCTCACACACAGTGTCTCTAATACACTGTCTCTCACACACAGTGTCTCTAATACACTATCACTCACACACAGTGTCTCTGATACACTGTGTCACACACACTGTCTCTAATGCACTGTCTCACACACAGTGTCTCTAATACACTGTCTCACACACACAGTGTCTCTAATACACTGTCTCTCACGCACAGTGTCTCTAATACACTGTCTCACACACTGTCTCTAATACACTTTCTCACACACAGTGTCTCCAATACGCTGTCTCACCCAGTGTCTCTAATACGCTGTCTCACACAGTGTCTCTAATACACTGTCTCACACAGAGTCTCTAATACGCTGTCTCACACACAGTCTCTAATACACTGTCTCACACACACAGTGTCTCTAATACACTGTCTCTCACACACAGTGTCTCTAATACGCTGTCTCACACAGTGTCTCTAATACGCTGCCTCACAGTGTCTCTAATACGCTGTCTCACACACAGTGTCTCTAATACACTGTCTCACACACAGTGTCTCTAATACACTGTCTCACTCACACGGTGTCTCTAATACACTGTCTCTCACACGGTGTCTCTAATACACTGCCTCACACACGGTGTCTGTAATGCACTGTCCCACACATGGTGTCTCTAATGCACTGTCTCACACACAGTGTCTCTAATACACTGTCTCACACACAGTCTCTAATACACTTTCTCACTCACAGTGTCTCACACACAGTGTCGCTAATACACTGTCTCTCCAACAGTGTCTCTAATACACTGTCTCTCACAGTGTCTCTAATACACTGTCTCTCACAGTGTCTCTAATACACTGTCTCACACACAGTGTCTCTAATACACTATTGTACACACAGTGTCTCTAATACACTGTCTCACATTGTCTCTCATGCACTGTCTCACGCACAGTGTCTCTAATGCACTGTCTCTCACTGACAGTGTCTCTAATACACTGTCTCTCACACACAGTGTCTCTAATACACTATCTCTCACACACAGTGTCTCTGATACACGGTGTCACACACACTGTCTCTAATGCACTGTCTCACACACAGTGTCTCTAATGCACTGTCTCAAACACGGTGTCTCTAATACACTGTATCAAACACTGTGTCTCTAATACACTGTCTCACACACAGTGTCTCTAATACACTGTCTCTCAGACACAGTGTCTCTAATACACTGTCTCTCAGACACAGTGTCTGTAATACACTATCTGTCTCACACAGTGTCTCTAATACACTGTCTCACACAGAGTCTCTAATACGCTGTCTCACACACAGTCTCTAATACACTGTCTCACACACACAGTGTCTCTAATACACTGTCTCTCACACACAGTGTCTCTAATACGCTGTCTCACACAGTGTCTCTAATACGCTGCCTCACAGTGTCTCTAATACGCTGTCTCACACACAGTGTCTCTAATACACTGTCTCACACACAGTGTCTCTAATACACTGTCTCACTCACACGGTGTCTCTAATACACTGTCTCTCACACGGTGTCTCTAATACACTGCCTCACACACGGTGTCTGTAATGCACTGTCCCACACACGGTGTCTCTAATGCACTGTCTCACACACAGTGTCTCTAATACACTGTCTCACACACAGTCTCTAATACACTTTCTCACTCACAGTGTCTCACACACAGTGTCGCTAATACACTGTCTCTCCAACAGTGTCTCTAATACACTGTCTCTCACAGTGTCTCTAATACACTGTCTCTCACAGTGTCTCTAATACACTGTCTCACACACAGTGTCTCTAATACACTATTGTACACACAGTGTCTCTAATACACTGTCTCACATTGTCTCTCATGCACTGTCTCACGCACAGTGTCTCTAATGCACTGTCTCTCACTGACAGTGTCTCTAATACACTGTCTCTCACACACAGTGTCTCTAATACACTATCTCTCACACACAGTGTCTCTGATACACGGTGTCACACACACTGTCTCTAATGCACTGTCTCACACACAGTGTCTCTAATACACTGTCTCACACAGTGTCTCTAATACACTGTCTCACACAGAATGATTATAATGCACTGTCTCACTCACACAGTGTCTCTAATACACTGTCTCACACACGGTGTCTTTAATACACTGTCTCAAACACGGTGTCTCTAATACACTGTCTCAAACACGGTGTCTCTAATACACTGTATCAAACACTGTGTCTCTAATAGACTGTCTCACACACAGTGTCTCTAATACACTATCTCTCACACACAGTGTCTCTAATACACTGTGTCACAGACACGGTCTCTAATGCACTGTCCCACACACGGTGTCTGTAATGTACTGTCTCACACACAGTGTCTCTAATACACTGTCTCAAACACTGTCTCTAATACACTGTCTCACACACAGTGTCTCTAGTACACTGTCTCACACACAGTGTCTCTAATACACTGTCTATCACAGTGTCTCTCATACACTGTCTCACACACAGTGTCTCTAATGCACTGTCTCACACATGGTGTCTAATACACAGTCTCTCACACGGTGTCTCTAATACACTGTCACACACTGTCTCTAATACACTGTCTCTCACAGACAGTGTCTCTAATACACTATCTCTCACACACAGTGTCTCTAATACCCTGTGTCACACACACTGTCTCTAATGCACTGTCTCACACACAGTGTCTCTAATACACTGTCTCACACACACAGTGTCTCTAATACACTGTCTCTCACACACAGTGTCTCTAATACACTGTCTCTCACACACAGTGTCTCCAATACGCTGTCTCACCCAGTGTCTCTAATACGCTGTCTCACACAGTGTCTCTAATACGCTGTCTCACACACAGTGTCGCTAATACACTGTCTCTCACACAGTGTCTCTAATACACTGTCACACACTGTCTCTAATACACTGTCTCTCACAGACAGTGTCTCTAATACACTATTTCTCACACACAGTGTCTCTAATACCCTGTGTCACACACTGTCTCTAATGCACTGTCTCACACACAGTGTCTCTAATACACTGTCTCACACACACAGTGTCTCTAATACACTGTCTCTCACACACAGTGTCTCTAATACACTGTCTCTCACACACAGTGTCTCCAATACGCTGTCTCACCCAGTGTCTCTAATACACTGTCTCACACAGTGTCTCTAATACGCTGTCTCACACACAGTGTCGCTAATACACTGTCTCTCACACAGTGTTTCTAATACACTGTCTCTCACAGTGTCTCTAATACACTGTCTCTCACACAGTGTCTCTAATACACTATTGTACACACAGCGTCTCTCATGCACTGTCTCACACACAGTGTCTCTAATGCACTGTCTCACACACAGTGTCTCTAATACACTGTCTCTCACACACAGTGTCTCTAATACACTATCTCTCACACACAGTGTCTCTGATACACTGTGTCACACACACTGTCTCTAATGCACTGTCTCACACACAGTGTCTCTAATACACTGTCTCACACACACAGTGTCTCTAATACACTGTCTCTCACGCACAGTGTCTCTAATACACTGTCTCACACACTGTCTCTAATACACTTTCTCACACACAGTGTCTCTAATACACTGTCTCACAGTGTCTCTAATACACTGTCTCTCACAGTGTCTCTAATACACTGTCTCACACACAGTGTCTCTAATACACTGTTGTACACACAGTGTCTCTAATACGCTGTCTCACACAGTGTCTCTAATACGCTGTCTCACACAGTGTCTCTAATACGCTGTCTCACACACAGTCTCTAATACACTGTCTCACACAGAGTGTCTCTAATACACTGTGTCACACACAGTGTCTCTAATGCACTGTCTCTCACACACAGTGTCTCTAATACACTATCACACACACTGTCTTTTAGACACTATCTCTCACACAGAGTGTCTCTAATACGCTGTCTCACACAGTGTCTCTAATGCGCTGTGTCACACAGTGTCTCTAATACACTGTCTCAGACAGTGTCTCTAATACACTGTCTCATACACTGTGTCTCTAATGCACTGTCTCACACACAGTGTCTCTAATGCACTGTCTCACACACAGTGTCTCTAATACACTGCCTCAAACACGGTGTCTCTAATACACTGTCTCACATACAGTGTCTCTAATGCACTGTCTGACACATGGTGTCTCTAATACACACTGTCTCACACAGTGTCTTTAATACACTGTCTCTCACACACAGTGTCTCTAATGCACTATCTCTCACACACAGTGTCTCTAATACCCTGTGTCACACACACTGTCTCTAATGCACGGTCTCACACACAGTGTCTCTAATGCACTGTCTCACACACACAGTGTCTCTAATACACTGTCTCTCACACACAGTGTCTCTAATACACTACCTGTCACACACAGTGTCTTTTATACACTATCTCGCACACAGTGTCTCTAATACGCTGTCTCACACAGTGTCTCTAATACGCTGTCTCACACACAGTGTCTCTAATACACTGTCTCACACAGTGTCTCTAATACACTGTCTCACACAGTGTCTCTAATACACTGTCTCTCACAGACAGTGTCTCTAATGCACTATCTCTCACACACAGTGTCTCTAATACCCTGTGTCACACACACTGTCTCTAATGCACTGTCTCACACACAGTGTCTCTAATACGCTGTCTCACACACAGTGTCTCTAATACACTGTCTGTCACACGGTGTCTCTAATACGCTGTCTCACACATGGTATCTCGAGTACACTGTCTCTCATACAGTGTCTAATACACTGTCTCTCACACGGTGTATCTAATACACTGTCTCACACACAGTGTCTCTAATGCCCTGTCTCTCACATACAGTGTCTCTAATACACTGTCTCACACACAGTGTCTCTAATACACTGTTTATCACACACAGTATCTTTTATACACTATCTCACACACAGTGTCTCTAATATGCTGTCTCACACAGTGTCTCTAATACGCTGTCTCACACACAGTGTCTCTAATACACTGTCTCACTCACACAGTGTCTCTAATACCCTGTCTCACACACGGTGTCTCTAATACACTGTCTCAAACACGGTGTCTCTAATACACTGTCTCAAACACGGTGTCTCTAATACACTGTGTCATACAGGGTGTCTCTAATGCACTGTCTCAAGCACGGTGTCTCTAATACACTGTATCAAACAATGTGTCTCTAATACACTGTCTCACACACAGTGTCTCTAATACACTGTCTATCAGACACAGTGTCTCTAATACACTATCTCTCACACAGTGTCTCTAATACACTATCTCTCACACACAGTGTCTCTAATACACTGTGTCACACACACGGTCTCTAATGCACTGTCTCAAACACGGTGTCTCTAATACACTGTCTCAAACACGGTGCCTCTAATACACTGTCTCACACACAGTGTCTCTAATACGCTGTCTCACATACAGTGTCTCTAATACACTGTCTCACTCACACGGTGTCTCTAATACACTGTCTCTCACACGGTGTCTCTAATACACTGTCTCACACACGGTGTCTGTAATACACTGTCCCACACACGGTGTCTCTAATGCACTGTCTCACACACAGTGTCTCTAATACACTGTCTCAAACACTGTCTCTAATACACTGTCTCACACACAGTGTCTCTAATACACTGTCTCTCACACACAGTGTCTCTAATACCCTGTGTCACACACACTGTCTCTAATGCACTGTCTCACACACAGTGTCTCTAATACACTGTCTCACAGACACAGTGTCTCTAATACACTGTCTCTCACACACAGTGTCTCTAATACACTGTCTCTCACACACAGTGTCTCCAATACGCTGTCTCACCCAGTGTCTCTAATACGCTGTCTCACACAGTGTCTCTAATACACTGTCTCACACAGAGTCTCTAATACGCTGTCTCACACACAGTCTCTAATACACTGTCTCACACACACAGTGTCTCTAATACACTGTCTCTCACACACAGTGTCTCTAATACGCTGTCTCACACAGTGTCTCTAATACGCTGCCTCACAGTGTCTCTAATACGCTGTCTCACACACAGTGTCTCTAATACACTGTCTCACACACAGTGTCTCTAATACACTGTCTCACTCACACGGTGTCTCTAATACACTGTCTCTCACACGGTGTCTCTAATACACTGCCTCACACACGGTGTCTGTAATGCACTGTCCCACACATGGTGTCTCTAATGCACTGTCTCACACACAGTGTCTCTAATACACTGTCTCACACACAGTCTCTAATACACTTTCTCACTCACAGTGTCTCACACACAGTGTCGCTAATACACTGTCTCTCCAACAGTGTCTCTAATACACTGTCTCTCACAGTGTCTCTAATACACTGTCTCTCACAGTGTCTCTAATACACTGTCTCACACACAGTGTCTCTAATACACTATTGTACACACAGTGTCTCTAATACACTGTCTCACATTGTCTCTCATGCACTGTCTCACGCACAGTGTCTCTAATGCACTGTCTCTCACTGACAGTGTCTCTAATACACTGTCTCTCACACACAGTGTCTCTAATACACTATCTCTCACACACAGTGTCTCTGATACACGGTGTCACTCACACTGTCTCTAATGCACTGTCTCACACACAGTGTCTCTAATGCACTGTCTCAAACACGGTGTCTCTAATACACTGTATCAAACACTGTGTCTCTAATACACTGTCTCACACACAGTGTCTCTAATACACTGTCTCTCAGACACAGTGTCTCTAATACACTGTCTCTCAGACACAGTGTCTGTAATACACTATCTGTCTCACACAGTGTCTCTAATACACTGTCTCACACAGAGTCTCTAATACGCTGTCTCACACACAGTCTCTAATACACTGTCTCACACACACAGTGTCTCTAATACACTGTCTCTCACACACAGTGTCTCTAATACGCTGTCTCACACAGTGTCTCTAATACGCTGCCTCACAGTGTCTCTAATACGCTGTCTCACACACAGTGTCTCTAATACACTGTCTCACACACAGTGTCTCTAATACACT
Source organism: Mobula birostris (assembly GCF_030028105.1). Lineage (NCBI taxonomy): Eukaryota > Metazoa > Chordata > Chondrichthyes > Myliobatiformes > Myliobatidae > Mobula > Mobula birostris. The sequence goes on from NW_027278301.1 coordinate 121,908, forward strand.
GTCTCACTCACACGGTGTCTCTAATACACTGTCTCTCACACGGTGTCTCTAATACACTGCCTCACACACGGTGTCTGTAATGCACTGTCCCACACACGGTGTCTCTAATGCACTGTCTCACACACAGTGTCTCTAATACACTGTCTCACACACAGTCTCTAATACACTTTCTCATTCACAGTGTCTCACACACAGTGTCGCTAATACACTGTCTCTCCAACAGTGTCTCTAATACACTGTCTCTCACAGTGTCTCTAATACACTGTCTCTCACAGTGTCTCTAATACACTGTCTCACACACAGTGTCTCTAATACACTATTGTACACTCAGTGTCTCTAATACACTGTCTCACATTGTCTCTCATGCACTGTCTCACGCACAGTGTCTCTAATGCACTGTCTCTCACTGACAGTGTCCCTAATACACTGTCTCTCACACACAGTGTCTCTAATACACTATCTCTCACACACAGTGTCTCTGATACACGGTGTCACACACACTGTCTCTAATGCACTGTCTCACACACAGTGTCTCTAATACACTGTCTCACACAGTGTCTCTAATACACTGTCTCACACAGAATGATTATAATGCACTGTCTCACTCACACAGTGTCTCTAATACACTGTCTCACACACGGTGTCTTTAATACACTGTCTCAAACACGGTGTCTCTAATACACTGTCTCAAACACGGTGTCTCTAATACACTGTATCAAACACTGTGTCTCTAATACACTGTCTCACACACAGTGTCTCTAATACACTGTCTCTCAGACACAGTGTCTCTAATACACTGTCTCTCAGACACAGTGTCTCTAATACACTATCTGTCACACACAGTGTCTCTAATACACTATCTCTCACACACAGTGTCTCTAATACACTGTGTCACAGACACGGTCTCTAATGCACTGTCCCACACACGGTGTCTGTAATGTACTGTCTCACACACAGTGTCTCTAATACACTGTCTCAAACACTGTCTCTAATACACTGTCTCACACACAGTGTCTCTAGTACACTGTCTCACACACAGTGTCTCTAATACACTGTCTATCACAGTGTCTCTCATACACTGTCTCACACACAGTGTCTCTAATGCACTGTCTCACACATGGTGTCTAATACACAGTCTCTCACACGGTGTCTCTAATACACTGTCACACACTGTCTCTAATACACTGTCTCTCACAGACAGTGTCTCTAATACACTATCTCTCACACACAGTGTCTCTAATACCCTGTGTCACACACACTGTCTCTAATGCACTGTCTCACACACAGTGTCTCTAATACACTGTCTCACACACACAGTGTCTCTAATACACTGTCTCTCACACACAGTGTCTCTAATACACTGTCTCTCACACACAGTGTCTCCAATACGCTGTCTCACCCAGTGTCTCTAATACGCTGTCTCACACAGTGTCTCTAATACGCTGTCTCACACACAGTGTCGCTAATACACTGTCTCTCACACAGTGTCTCTAATACACTGTCACACACTGTCTCTAATACACTGTCTCTCACAGACAGTGTCTCTAATACACTATTTCTCACACACAGTGTCTCTAATACCCTGTGTCACACACTGTCTCTAATGCACTGTCTCACACACAGTGTCTCTAATACACTGTCTCACACACACAGTGTCTCTAATACACTGTCTCTCACACACAGTGTCTCTAATACACTGTCTCTCACACACAGTGTCTCCAATACGCTGTCTCACCCAGTGTCTCTAATACACTGTCTCACACAGTGTCTCTAATACGCTGTCTCACACACAGTGTCGCTAATACACTGTCTCTCACACAGTGTTTCTAATACACTGTCTCTCACAGTGTCTCTAATACACTGTCTCTCACACAGTGTCTCTAATACACTATTGTACACACAGCGTCTCTCATGCACTGTCTCACACACAGTGTCTCTAATGCACTGTCTCACACACAGTGTCTCTAATACACTGTCTCTCACACACAGTGTCTCTAATACACTATCTCTCACACACAGTGTCTCTGATACACTGTGTCACACACACTGTCTCTAATGCACTGTCTCACACACAGTGTCTCTAATACACTGTCTCACACACACAGTGTCTCTAATACACTGTCTCTCACGCACAGTGTCTCTAATACACTGTCTCACACACTGTCTCTAATACACTTTCTCACACACAGTGTCTCTAATACACTGTCTCACAGTGTCTCTAATACACTGTCTCTCACAGTGTCTCTAATACACTGTCTCACACACAGTGTCTCTAATACACTGTTGTACACACAGTGTCTCTAATACGCTGTCTCACACAGTGTCTCTAATACGCTGTCTCACACAGTGTCTCTAATACGCTGTCTCACACACAGTCTCTAATACACTGTCTCACACAGAGTGTCTCTAATACACTGTGTCACACACAGTGTCTCTAATGCACTGTCTCTCACACACAGTGTCTCTAATACACTATCACACACACTGTCTTTTAGACACTATCTCTCACACAGAGTGTCTCTAATACGCTGTCTCACACAGTGTCTCTAATGCGCTGTGTCACACAGTGTCTCTAATACACTGTCTCAGACAGTGTCTCTAATACACTGTCTCATACACTGTGTCTCTAATGCACTGTCTCACACACAGTGTCTCTAATGCACTGTCTCACACACAGTGTCTCTAATACACTGCCTCAAACACGGTGTCTCTAATACACTGTCTCACATACAGTGTCTCTAATGCACTGTCTGACACATGGTGTCTCTAATACACACTGTCTCACACAGTGTCTTTAATACACTGTCTCTCACACACAGTGTCTCTAATGCACTATCTCTCACACACAGTGTCTCTAATACCCTGTGTCACACACACTGTCTCTAATGCACGGTCTCACACACAGTGTCTCTAATGCACTGTCTCACACACACAGTGTCTCTAATACACTGTCTCTCACACACAGTGTCTCTAATACACTACCTGTCACACACAGTGTCTTTTATACACTATCTCGCACACAGTGTCTCTAATACGCTGTCTCACACAGTGTCTCTAATACGCTGTCTCACACACAGTGTCTCTAATACACTGTCTCACACAGTGTCTCTAATACACTGTCTCACACAGTGTCTCTAATACACTGTCTCTCACAGACAGTGTCTCTAATGCACTATCTCTCACACACAGTGTCTCTAATACCCTGTGTCACACACACTGTCTCTAATGCACTGTCTCACACACAGTGTCTCTAATACGCTGTCTCACACACAGTGTCTCTAATACACTGTCTGTCACACGGTGTCTCTAATACGCTGTCTCACACATGGTATCTCGAGTACACTGTCTCTCATACAGTGTCTAATACACTGTCTCTCACACGGTGTATCTAATACACTGTCTCACACACAGTGTCTCTAATGCCCTGTCTCTCACATACAGTGTCTCTAATACACTGTCTCACACACAGTGTCTCTAATACACTGTCTATCACACACAGTATCTTTTATACACTATCTCACACACAGTGTCTCTAATATGCTGTCTCACACAGTGTCTCTAATACGCTGTCTCACACACAGTGTCTCTAATACACTGTCTCACTCACACAGTGTCTCTAATACCCTGTCTCACACACGGTGTCTCTAATACACTGTCTCAAACACGGTGTCTCTAATACACTGTCTCAAACACGGTGTCTCTAATACACTGTGTCATACAGGGTGTCTCTAATGCACTGTCTCAAGCACGGTGTCTCTAATACACTGTATCAAACAATGTGTCTCTAATACACTGTCTCACACACAGTGTCTCTAATACACTGTCTATCAGACACAGTGTCTCTAATACACTATCTCTCACACAGTGTCTCTAATACACTATCTCTCACACACAGTGTCTCTAATACACTGTGTCACACACACGGTCTCTAATGCACTGTCTCAAACACGGTGTCTCTAATACACTGTCTCAAACACGGTGCCTCTAATACACTGTCTCACACACAGTGTCTCTAATACGCTGTCTCACATACAGTGTCTCTAATACACTGTCTCACTCACACGGTGTCTCTAATACACTGTCTCTCACACGGTGTCTCTAATACACTGTCTCACACACGGTGTCTGTAATACACTGTCCCACACACGGTGTCTCTAATGCACTGTCTCACACACAGTGTCTCTAATACACTGTCTCAAACACTGTCTCTAATACACTGTCTCACACACAGTGTCTCTAATACACTGTCTCTCACACACAGTGTCTCTAATACCCTGTGTCACACACACTGTCTCTAATGCACTGTCTCACACACAGTGTCTCTAATACACTGTCTCACAGACACAGTGTCTCTAATACACTGTCTCTCACACACAGTGTCTCTAATACACTGTCTCTCACACACAGTGTCTCCAATACGCTGTCTCACCCAGTGTCTCTAATACGCTGTCTCACACAGTGTCTCTAATACACTGTCTCACAGTGTCTCTAATACGCTGTCTCACACACAGTGTCTCTAATACACTGTCTCACTCACACGGTGTCTCTAATACACTGTCTCTCACACGGTGTCTCTAATACACTTTCTCACACACGGTGTCTGTAATGCACTGTCCCACACACGGTGTCTCTAATGCACTGTCTCACACACAGTGTTTCTAATACACTGTCTCACACACTGTCTGTAATACACTTTCTCACACACAGTGTCTCTAATAAACTGTCTCACACACAGTGTCGCTAATACACTGTCTCTCACACAGTGTCTCTAATACACTGTCTCTCACACAGTGTCTCTAATACACTATTGTACACACAGTGTCTCTCATGCACTGTCTCAGACACAGTGTCTCTAATGCACTGTCTCACACACAGTGTCTCTAATACACTGTCTCTCACACACAGTGTCTCTAATACACTATCACTCACACACAGTGTCTCTGATACAGTGTGTCACACACACTGTCTCTAATGCACTGTCTCACACACAGTGTCTCTAATACACTGTCTCACACACACAGTGTCTCTAATACACTGTCTCTCACGCACAGTGTCTCTAATACACTGTCTCACACACTGTCTCTAATACACTTTCTCACACACAGTGTCTCTAATACACTGTCTCACAGTGTCTCTAATACACTGTCTCTCACAGTGTCTCTAATACACTGTCTCACACACAGTGTCTCTAATACACTGTTGTACACACAGTGTCTCTAATACGCTGTCTCACACAGTGTCTCTAATACGCTGTCTCACACAGTGTCTCTAATACGCTGTCTCACACACAGTCTCTAATACACTGTCTGTCACACGGTGTCTCTAATACGCTGTCTCACACATGGTATCTCGAGTACACTGTCTCTCATACAGTGTCTAATACACTGTCTCTCACACGGTGTATCTAATACACTGTCTCACACACAGTGTCTCTAATGCCCTGTCTCTCACATACAGTGTCTCTAATACACTGTCTCACACACGGTGTCTCTAATACACTGTCTCAAACACGGTGTCTCTAATACACTGTCTCAAACACGGTGTCTCTAATACACTGTGTCATACAGGGTGTCTCTAATGCACTGTCTCAAGCACGGTGTCTCTAATACACTGTATCAAACAATGTGTCTCTAATACACTGTCTCACACACAGTGTCTCTAATACACTGTCTATCAGACACAGTGTCTCTAATACACTATCTCTCACACAGTGTCTCTAATACACTATCTCTCACACACAGTGTCTCTAATACACTGTGTCACACACACGGTCTCTAATGCACTGTCTCAAACACGGTGTCTCTAATACACTGTCTCAAACACGGTGCCTCTAATACACTGTCTCACACACAGTGTCTCTAATACGCTGTCTCACATACAGTGTCTCTAATACACTGTCTCACTCACACGGTGTCTCTAATACACTGTCTCTCACACGGTGTCTCTAATACACTGTCTCACACACGGTGTCTGTAATACACTGTCTCTCACACGGTGTCTCTAATACACTGTCTCACACACGGTGTCTGTAATACACTGTCCCACACACGGTGTCTCTAATGCACTGTCTCACACACAGTGTCTGTAATACACTGTCTCAAACACTGTCTCTAATACACTGTCTCACACACAGTGTCTCTAATACACTGTCTCTCACACACAGTGTCTCTAATACCCTGTGTCACACACACTGTCTCTAATGCACTGTCTCACACACAGTGTCTCTAATACACTGTCTCACAGACACAGTGTCTCTAATACACTGTCTCTCACACACAGTGTCTCTAATACACTGTCTCTCACACACAGTGTCTCCAATACGCTGTCTCACCCAGTGTCTCTAATACGCTGTCTCACACAGTGTCTCTAATACGCTGTCTCACAGTGTCTCTAATACGCTGTCTCACACACAGTGTCTCTAATACACTGTCTCACTCACACGGTGTCTCTAATACACTGTCTCTCACACGGTGTCTCTAATACACTTTCTCACACACGGTGTCTGTAATGCACTGTCCCACACACGGTGTCTCTAATGCACTGTCTCACACACAGTGTTTCTAATACACTGTCTCACACACTGTCTGTAATACACTTTCTCACACACAGTGTCTCTAATACACTGTCTCACACACAGTGTCGCTAATACACTGTCTCTCTCACAGTGTCTCTAATACACTGTCTCTCACACAGTGTCTCTAATACACTATTGTACACACAGTGTCTCTCATGCACTGTCTCAGACACAGTGTCTCTAATGCACTGTCTCACACACAGTGTCTCTAATACACTGTCTCTCACACACAGTGTCTCTAATACACTATCACTCACACACAGTGTCTCTGATACACTGTGTCACACACACTGTCTCTAATGCACTGTCTCACACACAGTGTCTCTAATACACTGTCTCACACACACAGTGTCTCTAATACACTGTCTCTCACGCACAGTGTCTCTAATACACTGTCTCACACACTGTCTCTAATACACTTTCTCACACACAGTGTCTCTAATACACTGTCTCACAGTGTCTCTAATACACTGTCTCTCACAGTGTCTCTAATACACTGTCTCACACACAGTGTCTCTAATACACTGTTGTACACACAGTGTCTCTAATACGCTGTCTCACACAGTGTCTCTAATACGCTGTCTCACACAGTGTCTCTAATACGCTGTCTCACACACAGTCTCTAATACACTGTCTCATACACGGTGTCTCTAATGCACTGTCTCACACACAGTGTCCCTAATGCACTGTCTCACACACAGTGTCTCTAATACACTGCCTCACACACGGTGTCTGTAATGCACTGTCCCACACATGGTGTCTCTAATGCACTGTCTCACACACAGTGTCTCTAATACACTGTCTCACACACAGTCTCTAATACACTTTCTCACTCACAGTGTCTCACACACAGTGTCGCTAATACACTGTCTCTCCAACAGTGTCTCTAATACACTGTCTCTCACAGTGTCTCTAATACACTGTCTCTCACAGTGTCTCTAATACACTGTCTCACACACAGTGTCTCTAATACACTATTGTACACACAGTGTCTCTAATACACTGTCTCACATTGTCTCTCATGCACTGTCTCACGCACAGTGTCTCTAATGCACTGTCTCTCACTGACAGTGTCTCTAATACACTGTCTCTCACACACAGTGTCTCTAATACACTATCTCTCACACACAGTGTCTCTGATACACGGTGTCACACACACTGTCTCTAATGCACTGTCTCACACACAGTGTCTCTAATGCACTGTCTCAAACACGGTGTCTCTAATACACTGTATCAAACACTGTGTCTCTAATACACTGTCTCACACACAGTGTCTCTAATACACTGTCTCTCAGACACAGTGTCTCTAATACACTGTCTCTCAGACACAGTGTCTGTAATACACTATCTGTCTCACACAGTGTCTCTAATACACTGTCTCACACAGAGTCTCTAATACGCTGTCTCACACACAGTCTCTAATACACTGTCTCACACACACAGTGTCTCTAATACACTGTCTCTCACACACAGTGTCTCTAATACGCTGTCTCACACAGTGTCTCTAATACGCTGCCTCACAGTGTCTCTAATACGCTGTCTCACACACAGTGTCTCTAATACACTGTCTCACACACAGTGTCTCTAATACACTGTCTCACTCACACGGTGTCTCTAATACACTGTCTCTCACACGGTGTCTCTAATACACTGCCTCACACACGGTGTCTGTAATGCACTGTCCCACACACGGTGTCTCTAATGCACTGTCTCACACACAGTGTCTCTAATACACTGTCTCACACACAGTCTCTAATACACTTTCTCACTCACAGTGTCTCACACACAGTGTCGCTAATACACTGTCTCTCCAACAGTGTCTCTAATACACTGTCTCTCACAGTGTCTCTAATACACTGTCTCTCACAGTGTCTCTAATACACTGTCTCACACACAGTGTCTCTAATACACTATTGTACACACAGTGTCTCTAATACACTGTCTCACATTGTCTCTCATGCACTGTCTCACGCACAGTGTCTCTAATGCACTGTCTCTCACTGACAGTGTCTCTAATACACTGTCTCTCACACACAGTGTCTCTAATACACTATCTCTCACACACAGTGTCTCTGATACACGGTGTCACACACACTGTCTCTAATGCACTGTCTCACACACAGTGTCTCTAATACACTGTCTCACACAGTGTCTCTAATACACTGTCTCACACAGAATGATTATAATGCACTGTCTCACTCACACAGTGTCTCTAATACACTGTCTCACACACGGTGTCTTTAATACACTGTCTCAAACACGGTGTCTCTAATACACTGTCTCAAACACGGTGTCTCTAATACACTGTATCAAACACTGTGTCTCTAATAGACTGTCTCACACACAGTGTCTCTAATACACTATCTCTCACACACAGTGTCTCTAATACACTGTGTCACAGACACGGTCTCTAATGCACTGTCCCACACACGGTGTCTGTAATGTACTGTCTCACACACAGTGTCTCTAATACACTGTCTCAAACACTGTCTCTAATACACTGTCTCACACACAGTGTCTCTAGTACACTGTCTCACACACAGTGTCTCTAATACACTGTCTATCACAGTGTCTCTCATACACTGTCTCACACACAGTGTCTCTAATGCACTGTCTCACACATGGTGTCTAATACACAGTCTCTCACACGGTGTCTCTAATACACTGTCACACACTGTCTCTAATACACTGTCTCTCACAGACAGTGTCTCTAATACACTATCTCTCACACACAGTGTCTCTAATACCCTGTGTCACACACACTGTCTCTAATGCACTGTCTCACACACAGTGTCTCTAATACACTGTCTCACACACACAGTGTCTCTAATACACTGTCTCTCACACACAGTGTCTCTAATACACTGTCTCTCACACACAGTGTCTCCAATACGCTGTCTCACCCAGTGTCTCTAATACGCTGTCTCACACAGTGTCTCTAATACGCTGTCTCACACACAGTGTCGCTAATACACTGTCTCTCACACAGTGTCTCTAATACACTGTCACACACTGTCTCTAATACACTGTCTCTCACAGACAGTGTCTCTAATACACTATTTCTCACACACAGTGTCTCTAATACCCTGTGTCACACACTGTCTCTAATGCACTGTCTCACACACAGTGTCTCTAATACACTGTCTCACACACACAGTGTCTCTAATACACTGTCTCTCACACACAGTGTCTCTAATACACTGTCTCTCACACACAGTGTCTCCAATACGCTGTCTCACCCAGTGTCTCTAATACACTGTCTCACACAGTGTCTCTAATACGCTGTCTCACACACAGTGTCGCTAATACACTGTCTCTCACACAGTGTTTCTAATACACTGTCTCTCACACAGTGTCTCTAATACACTATTGTACACACAGCGTCTCTCATGCACTGTCTCACACACAGTGTCTCTAATGCACTGTCTCACACACAGTGTCTCTAATACACTGTCTCTCACACACAGTGTCTCTAATACACTATCTCTCACACACAGTGTCTCTGATACACTGTGTCACACACACTGTCTCTAATGCACTGTCTCACACACAGTGTCTCTAATACACTGTCTCACACACACAGTGTCTCTAATACACTGTCTCTCACGCACAGTGTCTCTAATACACTGTCTCACACACTGTCTCTAATACACTTTCTCACACACAGTGTCTCTAATACACTGTCTCACAGTGTCTCTAATACACTGTCTCTCACAGTGTCTCTAATACACTGTCTCACACACAGTGTCTCTAATACACTGTTGTACACACAGTGTCTCTAATACGCTGTCTCACACAGTGTCTCTAATACGCTGTCTCACACAGTGTCTCTAATACGCTGTCTCACACACAGTCTCTAATACACTGTCTCACACAGAGTGTCTCTAATACACTGTGTCACACACAGTGTCTCTAATGCACTGTCTCTCACACACAGTGTCTCTAATACACTATCACACACACTGTCTTTTAGACACTATCTCTCACACAGAGTGTCTCTAATACGCTGTCTCACACAGTGTCTCTAATGCGCTGTGTCACACAGTGTCTCTAATACACTGTCTCAGACAGTGTCTCTAATACACTGTCTCATACACTGTGTCTCTAATGCACTGTCTCACACACAGTGTCTCTAATGCACTGTCTCACACACAGTGTCTCTAATACACTGCCTCAAACACGGTGTCTCTAATACACTGTCTCACATACAGTGTCTCTAATGCACTGTCTGACACATGGTGTCTCTAATACACACTGTCTCACACAGTGTCTTTAATACACTGTCTCTCACACACAGTGTCTCTAATGCACTATCTCTCACACACAGTGTCTCTAATACCCTGTGTCACACACACTGTCTCTAATGCACGGTCTCACACACAGTGTCTCTAATGCACTGTCTCACACACACAGTGTCTCTAATACACTGTCTCTCACACACAGTGTCTCTAATACACTACCTGTCACACACAGTGTCTTTTATACACTATCTCGCACACAGTGTCTCTAATACGCTGTCTCACACAGTGTCTCTAATACGCTGTCTCACACACAGTGTCTCTAATACACTGTCTCACACAGTGTCTCTAATACACTGTCTCACACAGTGTCTCTAATACACTGTCTCTCACAGACAGTGTCTCTAATGCACTATCTCTCACACACAGTGTCTCTAATACCCTGTGTCACACACACTGTCTCTAATGCACTGTCTCACACACAGTGTCTCTAATACGCTGTCTCACACACAGTGTCTCTAATACACTGTCTGTCACACGGTGTCTCTAATACGCTGTCTCACACATGGTATCTCGAGTACACTGTCTCTCATACAGTGTCTAATACACTGTCTCTCACACGGTGTATCTAATACACTGTCTCACACACAGTGTCTCTAATGCCCTGTCTCTCACATACAGTGTCTCTAATACACTGTCTCACACACAGTGTCTCTAATACACTGTTTATCACACACAGTATCTTTTATACACTATCTCACACACAGTGTCTCTAATATGCTGTCTCACACAGTGTCTCTAATACGCTGTCTCACACACAGTGTCTCTAATACACTGTCTCACTCACACAGTGTCTCTAATACCCTGTCTCACACACGGTGTCTCTAATACACTGTCTCAAACACGGTGTCTCTAATACACTGTCTCAAACACGGTGTCTCTAATACACTGTGTCATACAGGGTGTCTCTAATGCACTGTCTCAAGCACGGTGTCTCTAATACACTGTATCAAACAATGTGTCTCTAATACACTGTCTCACACACAGTGTCTCTAATACACTGTCTATCAGACACAGTGTCTCTAATACACTATCTCTCACACAGTGTCTCTAATACACTATCTCTCACACACAGTGTCTCTAATACACTGTGTCACACACACGGTCTCTAATGCACTGTCTCAAACACGGTGTCTCTAATACACTGTCTCAAACACGGTGCCTCTAATACACTGTCTCACACACAGTGTCTCTAATACGCTGTCTCACATACAGTGTCTCTAATACACTGTCTCACTCACACGGTGTCTCTAATACACTGTCTCTCACACGGTGTCTCTAATACACTGTCTCACACACGGTGTCTGTAATACACTGTCCCACACACGGTGTCTCTAATGCACTGTCTCACACACAGTGTCTCTAATACACTGTCTCAAACACTGTCTCTAATACACTGTCTCACACACAGTGTCTCTAATACACTGTCTCTCACACACAGTGTCTCTAATACCCTGTGTCACACACACTGTCTCTAATGCACTGTCTCACACACAGTGTCTCTAATACACTGTCTCACAGACACAGTGTCTCTAATACACTGTCTCTCACACACAGTGTCTCTAATACACTGTCTCTCACACACAGTGTCTCCAATACGCTGTCTCACCCAGTGTCTCTAATACGCTGTCTCACACAGTGTCTCTAATACACTGTCTCACACAGAGTCTCTAATACGCTGTCTCACACACAGTCTCTAATACACTGTCTCACACACACAGTGTCTCTAATACACTGTCTCTCACACACAGTGTCTCTAATACGCTGTCTCACACAGTGTCTCTAATACGCTGCCTCACAGTGTCTCTAATACGCTGTCTCACACACAGTGTCTCTAATACACTGTCTCACACACAGTGTCTCTAATACACTGTCTCACTCACACGGTGTCTCTAATACACTGTCTCTCACACGGTGTCTCTAATACACTGCCTCACACACGGTGTCTGTAATGCACTGTCCCACACATGGTGTCTCTAATGCACTGTCTCACACACAGTGTCTCTAATACACTGTCTCACACACAGTCTCTAATACACTTTCTCACTCACAGTGTCTCACACACAGTGTCGCTAATACACTGTCTCTCCAACAGTGTCTCTAATACACTGTCTCTCACAGTGTCTCTAATACACTGTCTCTCACAGTGTCTCTAATACACTGTCTCACACACAGTGTCTCTAATACACTATTGTACACACAGTGTCTCTAATACACTGTCTCACATTGTCTCTCATGCACTGTCTCACGCACAGTGTCTCTAATGCACTGTCTCTCACTGACAGTGTCTCTAATACACTGTCTCTCACACACAGTGTCTCTAATACACTATCTCTCACACACAGTGTCTCTGATACACGGTGTCACTCACACTGTCTCTAATGCACTGTCTCACACACAGTGTCTCTAATGCACTGTCTCAAACACGGTGTCTCTAATACACTGTATCAAACACTGTGTCTCTAATACACTGTCTCACACACAGTGTCTCTAATACACTGTCTCTCAGACACAGTGTCTCTAATACACTGTCTCTCAGACACAGTGTCTGTAATACACTATCTGTCTCACACAGTGTCTCTAATACACTGTCTCACACAGAGTCTCTAATACGCTGTCTCACACACAGTCTCTAATACACTGTCTCACACACACAGTGTCTCTAATACACTGTCTCTCACACACAGTGTCTCTAATACGCTGTCTCACACAGTGTCTCTAATACGCTGCCTCACAGTGTCTCTAATACGCTGTCTCACACACAGTGTCTCTAATACACTGTCTCACACACAGTGTCTCTAATACACTGTCTCACTCACACGGTGTCTCTAATACACTGTCTCTCACACGGTGTCTCTAATACACTGCCTCACACACGGTGTCTGTAATGCACTGTCCCACACACGGTGTCTCTAATGCACTGTCTCACACACAGTGTCTCTAATACACTGTCTCACACACAGTCTCTAATACACTTTCTCATTCACAGTGTCTCACACACAGTGTCGCTAATACACTGTCTCTCCAACAGTGTCTCTAATACACTGTCTCTCACAGTGTCTCTAATACACTGTCTCTCACAGTGTCTCTAATACACTGTCTCACACACAGTGTCTCTAATACACTATTGTACACTCAGTGTCTCTAATACACTGTCTCACATTGTCTCTCATGCACTGTCTCACGCACAGTGTCTCTAATGCACTGTCTCTCACTGACAGTGTCCCTAATACACTGTCTCTCACACACAGTGTCTCTAATACACTATCTCTCACACACAGTGTCTCTGATACACGGTGTCACACACACTGTCTCTAATGCACTGTCTCACACACAGTGTCTCTAATACACTGTCTCACACAGTGTCTCTAATACACTGTCTCACACAGAATGATTATAATGCACTGTCTCACTCACACAGTGTCTCTAATACACTGTCTCACACACGGTGTCTTTAATACACTGTCTCAAACACGGTGTCTCTAATACACTGTCTCAAACACGGTGTCTCTAATACACTGTATCAAACACTGTGTCTCTAATACACTGTCTCACACACAGTGTCTCTAATACACTGTCTCTCAGACACAGTGTCTCTAATACACTGTCTCTCAGACACAGTGTCTCTAATACACTATCTGTCACACACAGTGTCTCTAATACACTATCTCTCACACACAGTGTCTCTAATACACTGTGTCACAGACACGGTCTCTAATGCACTGTCCCACACACGGTGTCTGTAATGTACTGTCTCACACACAGTGTCTCTAATACACTGTCTCAAACACTGTCTCTAATACACTGTCTCACACACAGTGTCTCTAGTACACTGTCTCACACACAGTGTCTCTAATACACTGTCTATCACAGTGTCTCTCATACACTGTCTCACACACAGTGTCTCTAATGCACTGTCTCACACATGGTGTCTAATACACAGTCTCTCACACGGTGTCTCTAATACACTGTCACACACTGTCTCTAATACACTGTCTCTCACAGACAGTGTCTCTAATACACTATCTCTCACACACAGTGTCTCTAATACCCTGTGTCACACACACTGTCTCTAATGCACTGTCTCACACACAGTGTCTCTAATACACTGTCTCACACACACAGTGTCTCTAATACACTGTCTCTCACACACAGTGTCTCTAATACACTGTCTCTCACACACAGTGTCTCCAATACGCTGTCTCACCCAGTGTCTCTAATACGCTGTCTCACACAGTGTCTCTAATACGCTGTCTCACACACAGTGTCGCTAATACACTGTCTCTCACACAGTGTCTCTAATACACTGTCACACACTGTCTCTAATACACTGTCTCTCACAGACAGTGTCTCTAATACACTATTTCTCACACACAGTGTCTCTAATACCCTGTGTCACACACTGTCTCTAATGCACTGTCTCACACACAGTGTCTCTAATACACTGTCTCACACACACAGTGTCTCTAATACACTGTCTCTCACACACAGTGTCTCTAATACACTGTCTCTCACACACAGTGTCTCCAATACGCTGTCTCACCCAGTGTCTCTAATACACTGTCTCACACAGTGTCTCTAATACGCTGTCTCACACACAGTGTCGCTAATACACTGTCTCTCACACAGTGTTTCTAATACACTGTCTCTCACAGTGTCTCTAATACACTGTCTCTCACACAGTGTCTCTAATACACTATTGTACACACAGCGTCTCTCATGCACTGTCTCACACACAGTGTCTCTAATGCACTGTCTCACACACAGTGTCTCTAATACACTGTCTCTCACACACAGTGTCTCTAATACACTATCTCTCACACACAGTGTCTCTGATACACTGTGTCACACACACTGTCTCTAATGCACTGTTGTACACACAGTGTCTCTAATACGCTGTCTCACACAGTGTCTCTAATACGCTGTCTCACACAGTGTCTCTAATACGCTGTCTCACACACAGTCTCTAATACACTGTCTCACACAGAGTGTCTCTAATACACTGTGTCACACACAGTGTCTCTAATGCACTGTCTCTCACACACAGTGTCTCTAATACACTATCACACACACTGTCTTTTAGACACTATCTCTCACACAGAGTGTCTCTAATACGCTGTCTCACACAGTGTCTCTAATGCGCTGTGTCACACAGTGTCTCTAATACACTGTCTCAGACAGTGTCTCTAATACACTGTCTCATACACTGTGTCTCTAATGCACTGTCTCACACACAGTGTCTCTAATGCACTGTCTCACACACAGTGTCTCTAATACACTGCCTCAAACACGGTGTCTCTAATACACTGTCTCACATACAGTGTCTCTAATGCACTGTCTGACACATGGTGTCTCTAATACACACTGTCTCACACAGTGTCTTTAATACACTGTCTCTCACACACAGTGTCTCTAATGCACTATCTCTCACACACAGTGTCTCTAATACCCTGTGTCACACACACTGTTTCTAATGCACGGTCTCACACACAGTGTCTCTAATGCACTGTCTCACACACACAGTGTCTCTAATACACTGTCTCTCACACACAGTGTCTCTAATACACTACCTGTCACACACAGTGTCTTTTATACACTATCTCGCACACAGTGTCTCTAATACGCTGTCTCACACAGTGTCTCTAATACGCTGTCTCACACACAGTGTCTCTAATACACTGTCTCACACAGTGTCTCTAATACACTGTCTCACACAGTGTCTCTAATACACTGTCTCTCACAGACAGTGTCTCTAATGCACTATCTCTCACACACAGTGTCTCTAATACCCTGTGTCACACACACTGTCTCTAATGCACTGTCTCACACACAGTGTCTCTAATACGCTGTCTCACACACAGTGTCTCTAATACACTGTCTGTCACACGGTGTCTCTAATACGCTGTCTCACACATGGTATCTCGAGTACACTGTCTCTCATACAGTGTCTAATACACTGTCTCTCACACGGTGTATCTAATACACTGTCTCACACACAGTGTCTCTAATGCCCTGTCTCTCACATACAGTGTCTCTAATACACTGTCTCACACACAGTGTCTCTAATACACTGTCTATCACACACAGTATCTTTTATACACTATCTCACACACAGTGTCTCTAATATGCTGTCTCACACAGTGTCTCTAATACGCTGTCTCACACACAGTGTCTCTAATACACTGTCTCACTCACACAGTGTCTCTAATACCCTGTCTCACACACGGTGTCTCTAATACACTGTCTCAAACACGGTGTCTCTAATACACTGTCTCAAACACGGTGTCTCTAATACACTGTGTCATACAGGGTGTCTCTAATGCACTGTCTCAAGCACGGTGTCTCTAATACACTGTATCAAACAATGTGTCTCTAATACACTGTCTCACACACAGTGTCTCTAATACACTGTCTATCAGACACAGTGTCTCTAATACACTATCTCTCACACAGTGTCTCTAATACACTATCTCTCACACACAGTGTCTCTAATACACTGTGTCACACACACGGTCTCTAATGCACTGTCTCAAACACGGTGTCTCTAATACACTGTCTCAAACACGGTGCCTCTAATACACTGTCTCACACACAGTGTCTCTAATACGCTGTCTCACATACAGTGTCTCTAATACACTGTCTCACTCACACGGTGTCTCTAATACACTGTCTCTCACACGGTGTCTCTAATACACTGTCTCACACACGGTGTCTGTAATACACTGTCCCACACACGGTGTCTCTAATGCACTGTCTCACACACAGTGTCTCTAATACACTGTCTCAAACACTGTCTCTAATACACTGTCTCACACACAGTGTCTCTAATACACTGTCTCTCACACACAGTGTCTCTAATACCCTGTGTCACACACACTGTCTCTAATGCACTGTCTCACACACAGTGTCTCTAATACACTGTCTCACAGACACAGTGTCTCTAATACACTGTCTCTCACACACAGTGTCTCTAATACACTGTCTCTCACACACAGTGTCTCCAATACGCTGTCTCACCCAGTGTCTCTAATACGCTGTCTCACACAGTGTCTCTAATACACTGTCTCACAGTGTCTCTAATACGCTGTCTCACACACAGTGTCTCTAATACACTGTCTCACTCACACGGTGTCTCTAATACACTGTCTCTCACACGGTGTCTCTAATACACTTTCTCACACACGGTGTCTGTAATGCACTGTCCCACACACGGTGTCTCTAATGCACTGTCTCACACACAGTGTTTCTAATACACTGTCTCACACACTGTCTGTAATACACTTTCTCACACACAGTGTCTCTAATAAACTGTCTCACACACAGTGTCGCTAATACACTGTCTCTCACACAGTGTCTCTAATACACTGTCTCTCACACAGTGTCTCTAATACACTATTGTACACACAGTGTCTCTCATGCACTGTCTCAGACACAGTGTCTCTAATGCACTGTCTCACACACAGTGTCTCTAATACACTGTCTCTCACACACAGTGTCTCTAATACACTATCACTCACACACAGTGTCTCTGATACACTGTGTCACACACACTGTCTCTAATGCACTGTCTCACACACAGTGTCTCTAATACACTGTCTCACACACACAGTGTCTCTAATACACTGTCTCTCACGCACAGTGTCTCTAATACACTGTCTCACACACTGTCTCTAATACACTTTCTCACACACAGTGTCTCTAATACACTGTCTCACAGTGTCTCTAATACACTGTCTCTCACAGTGTCTCTAATACACTGTCTCACACACAGTGTCTCTAATACACTGTTGTACACACAGTGTCTCTAATACGCTGTCTCACACAGTGTCTCTAATACGCTGTCTCACACAGTGTCTCTAATACGCTGTCTCACACACAGTCTCTAATACACTGTCTGTCACACGGTGTCTCTAATACGCTGTCTCACACATGGTATCTCGAGTACACTGTCTCTCATACAGTGTCTAATACACTGTCTCTCACACGGTGTATCTAATACACTGTCTCACACACAGTGTCTCTAATGCCCTGTCTCTCACATACAGTGTCTCTAATACACTGTCTCACACACGGTGTCTCTAATACACTGTCTCAAACACGGTGTCTCTAATACACTGTCTCAAACACGGTGTCTCTAATACACTGTGTCATACAGGGTGTCTCTAATGCACTGTCTCAAGCACGGTGTCTCTAATACACTGTATCAAACAATGTGTCTCTAATACACTGTCTCACACACAGTGTCTCTAATACACTGTCTATCAGACACAGTGTCTCTAATACACTATCTCTCACACAGTGTCTCTAATACACTATCTCTCACACACAGTGTCTCTAATACACTGTGTCACACACACGGTCTCTAATGCACTGTCTCAAACACGGTGTCTCTAATACACTGTCTCAAACACGGTGCCTCTAATACACTGTCTCACACACAGTGTCTCTAATACGCTGTCTCACATACAGTGTCTCTAATACACTGTCTCACTCACACGGTGTCTCTAATACACTGTCTCTCACACGGTGTCTCTAATACACTGTCTCACACACGGTGTCTGTAATACACTGTCTCTCACACGGTGTCTCTAATACACTGTCTCACACACGGTGTCTGTAATACACTGTCCCACACACGGTGTCTCTAATGCACTGTCTCACACACAGTGTCTCTAATACACTGTCTCAAACACTGTCTCTAATACACTGTCTCACACACAGTGTCTCTAATACACTGTCTCTCACACACAGTGTCTCTAATACCCTGTGTCACACACACTGTCTCTAATGCACTGTCTCACACACAGTGTCTCTAATACACTGTCTCACAGACACAGTGTCTCTAATACACTGTCTCTCACACACAGTGTCTCTAATACACTGTCTCTCACACACAGTGTCTCCAATACGCTGTCTCACCCAGTGTCTCTAATACGCTGTCTCACACAGTGTCTCTAATACGCTGTCTCACAGTGTCTCTAATACGCTGTCTCACACACAGTGTCTCTAATACACTGTCTCACTCACACGGTGTCTCTAATACACTGTCTCTCACACGGTGTCTCTAATACACTTTCTCACACACGGTGTCTGTAATGCACTGTCCCACACACGGTGTCTCTAATGCACTGTCTCACACACAGTGTTTCTAATACACTGTCTCACACACTGTCTGTAATACACTTTCTCACACACAGTGTCTCTAATACACTGTCTCACACACAGTGTCGCTAATACACTGTCTCTCTCACAGTGTCTCTAATACACTGTCTCTCACACAGTGTCTCTAATACACTATTGTACACACAGTGTCTCTCATGCACTGTCTCAGACACAGTGTCTCTAATGCACTGTCTCACACACAGTGTCTCTAATACACTGTCTCTCACACACAGTGTCTCTAATACACTATCACTCACACACAGTGTCTCTGATACACTGTGTCACACACACTGTCTCTAATGCACTGTCTCACACACAGTGTCTCTAATACACTGTCTCACACACACAGTGTCTCTAATACACTGTCTCTCACGCACAGTGTCTCTAATACACTGTCTCACACACTGTCTCTAATACACTTTCTCACACACAGTGTCTCTAATACACTGTCTCACAGTGTCTCTAATACACTGTCTCTCACAGTGTCTCTAATACACTGTCTCACACACAGTGTCTCTAATACACTGTTGTACACACAGTGTCTCTAATACGCTGTCTCACACAGTGTCTCTAATACGCTGTCTCACACAGTGTCTCTAATACGCTGTCTCACACACAGTCTCTAATACACTGTCTCATACACGGTGTCTCTAATGCACTGTCTCACACACAGTGTCCCTAATGCACTGTCTCACACACAGTGTCTCTAATACACTGCCTCACACACGGTGTCTGTAATGCACTGTCCCACACATGGTGTCTCTAATGCACTGTCTCACACACAGTGTCTCTAATACACTGTCTCACACACAGTCTCTAATACACTTTCTCACTCACAGTGTCTCACACACAGTGTCGCTAATACACTGTCTCTCCAACAGTGTCTCTAATACACTGTCTCTCACAGTGTCTCTAATACACTGTCTCTCACAGTGTCTCTAATGCACTGTCCCACACACGGTGTCTCTAATGTACTGTCTCACACACAGTGTCTCTAATACACTGTCTGAAACACTGTCTCTAATACACTGTCTCACACACAGTGTCTATAGTACACTGTCTCACACACAGTGTCTCTAATACACTGTCTCTCACAGTGTCTCTAATGCACTGTCTCTCACATTGTCTCTAATACACTGTTTCACACACAGTGTCTCTAATACACTGTTGTGCACACAGTGTCTCTAACACACTGTCTCACACACAGTGTCTCTAATGCACTGTCTCACACATGGTGTCTCTAATACACACTCTCTCACACGGTGTCTCTAATACACTGTCACACACTGTCTCTAATACACTGTCTCTCACAGACAGTGTCTCTAATACACTGTCTCTCACAGACAGTGTCTCTAATACACTATCTCTCACACACAGTGTCTCTAATACCCTGTGTCACACGCACTGTCTCTAATGCACTGTCTCACACACAGTGTCTCTAATACACTGTCTCACAGACACAGTGCTCCAATACACTGTCTCTCACACACAGTGTCTCTAATACACTGTCTCTCACACACAGTGTCTCCAATACGCTGTCTCACCCAGTGTCTCTAATACGCTGTCTCACAGTGTCTCTAATACGCTGTCTCACACACAGTGTCTCTAATACACTGTCTCACTCACACGGTGTCTCTAATACACTGTCTCTCACACGGTGTCTCTAATACACTGTCTCACACACGGTGTCTGTAATGCACTGTCCCACACACGGTGTCTCTAATGCACTGTCTCACACACAGTGTTTCTAATACACTGTCTCACACACTGTCTGTAATACACTTTCTCACACAGAGTGTCTCTAATACACTGTCTCACACACAGTGTCGCTAATACACTGTCTCTCACACAGTGTCTCTAATACACTGTCTCTCACAGTGTCTGTAATACACTGTCTCTCACACAGTGTCTCTAATACACTATTGTACACACAGTGTCTCTCATGCACTGTCTCAGACACAGTGTCTCTAATGCACTGTCTCACACACAGTGTCTCTAATACACTGTCTCTCACACACAGTGTCTCTAATACACTATCACTCACACATAGTGTCTCTGATACACTGTGTCACACACACTGTCTCTAATGCACTGTCTCACACACAGTGTCTCTAATACACTGTCTCACACACACAGTGTCTCTAATACACTGTCTCTCACGCACAGTGTCTCTAATACACTGTCTCACACACTGTCTCTAATACACTTTCTCACACACAGTGTCTCTAATACACTGTCTCACAGTGTCTCTAATACACTGTCTCTCACAGTGTCTCTAATACACTGTCTCACACACAGTGTCTCTAATACACTGTTGTACACACAGTGTCTCTAATACGCTGTCTCACACAGTGTCTCTAATATGCTGTCTCACACAGTGTCTCTAATACGCTGTCTCACACACAGTCTCTAATACACTGTCTCATACACGGTGTCTCTAATGCACTGTCTCACACACAGTGTCCCTAATGCACTGTCTCACACACAGTGTCTCTAATACACTGTCTCAAACACGGTGTCTCTAATACACTGTCTCACATACAGTGTCTCTAATGCACTGTCTCACACATGGTGTCTCTAATACACACTCTCTCACACGGTGTCTCTAATACACTGTCACACACTGTCTCTAATACACTGTCTCACACACAGTGTCTCTAATACACTGTCTCTCACACACAGTGTCTCTAATGCACTATCTCTCACACACAGTGTCTCTAATACCCTGTGTCACACACACTGTCTCTAATGCCCTGTCTCACACACAGTGTCTCTAATACACTGTCTCTCACACACAGTGTCTCTAATACGCTGTCTCACACAGTGCCTCTAATACGCTGTCTCACAGTGTCTCTACTACGCTGTCTCACACACAGTGTCTCTAATACACTGTCTCACTCTCACAGTGTCTCTAATACACTGTCTCTCACAGTGTCTCTAATACACTGTCTCATACACTGTCTCTAAGACGCTGTCTCACACAGTGTCTCTAATTCGCTGTCTCACACAGTGTCTCTAATACGCTGTCTCACACACAGTCTCTAATACACTGTCTCACACAGAGTGTCTCTAATACACTGTGTCACACACAGTGTCTCTAATGCACTGTCTCTCACACGCAGTGTCTCTAGTACACTATCACACACAGTGTCTTTTATACACTATCTCTCACGCAGAGTGTCTCTAATACGCTGTCTCACACAGTGTCTCTAATACGCTGTCTCACACAGTGTCTCTAATACGCTGTCTCACACACAGTCTCTAATACACTGTCTCACACACACAGTGTCTCTAATACACTGTCTCTCACACACAGTGTCTCTAATACGCTGTCTCACACAGTGTCTCTAATACACTGTCTCACACAGAGTGATTATAATGCACTGTCTCACTCACACAGTGTCTCTAATACACTGTCTCACACACGGTGTCTTTAATACACTGTCTCAAACACGGTGTCTCTAATACACTGTCTCAAACACGGTGTCTCTAATACACTGTCTCATACACAGTGTCTCTAATGCACTGTCTCAAACACGGTGTCTCTAATACACTGTATCAAACACTGTGTCTCTAATACACTGTCTCACACACAGTGTCTCTAATACACTGTCTCTCAGACACAGTGTCTCTAATACACTGTCTCTCAGACACAGTGTCTCTAATACACTATCTGTCTCACACAGTGTCTCTAATACACTGTCTCACACAGAGTCTCTAATACGCTGTCTCACACACAGTCTCTAATACACTGTCTCACACACACAGTGTCTCTAATACACTGTCTCTCACACACAGTGTCTCTAATACGCTGTCTCACACAGTGTCTCTAATACGCTGCCTCACAGTGTCTCTAATACGCTGTCTCACACACAGTGTCTCTAATACACTGTCTCACACACAGTGTCTCTAATACACTGTCTCACTCACACGGTGTCTCTAATACACTGTCTCTCACACGGTGTCTGTAATGCACTGTCCCACACACGGTGTCTCTAATGCACTGTCTCACACACAGTGTCTCTAATACACTGTCTCACACACAGTCTCTAATACACTTTCTCACTCACAGTGTCTCACACACAGTGTCGCTAATACACTGTCTCTCCAACAGTGTCTCTAATACACTGTCTCTCACAGTGTCTCTAATACACTGTCTCTCACAGTGTCTCTAATACACTGTCTCACACACAGTGTCTCTAATACACTATTGTACACACAGTGTCTCTAATACACTGTCTCACATTGTCTCTCATGCACTGTCTCACGCACAGTGTCTCTAATGCACTGTCTCTCACTGACAGTGTCTCTAATACACTGTCTCTCACACACAGTGTCTCTAATACACTATCTCTCACACACAGTGTCTCTGATACACTGTGTCACACACACTGTCTCTAATGCACTGTCTCACACACAGTGTCTCTAATACACTGTCTCACACAGTGTCTCTAATACACTGTCTCACACAGAGTGATTATAATGCACTGTCTCACTCACACAGTGTCTCTAATACACTGTCTCACACACGGTGTCTTTAATACACTGTCTCAAACACGGTGTCTCTAATACACTGTCTCAAACACGGTGTCTCTAATACACTGTCTCATACACAGTGTCTCTAATGCACTGTCTCAAACACGGTGTCTCTAATACACTGTATCAAACACTGTGTCTCTAATACACTGTCTCACACACAGTGTCTCTAATACACTGTCTCTCAGACACAGTGTCTCTAATACACTGTCTCTCAGACACAGTGTCTCTAATACACTATCTGTCACACACAGTGTCTCTAATACACTATCTCTCACACACAGTGTCTCTAATACACTGTGTCACAGACACGGTCTCTAATGCACTGTCCCACACACGGTGTCTGTAATGTACTGTCTCACACACAGTGTCTCTAATACACTGTCTCAAACACTGTCTCTAATACACTGTCTCACACACAGTGTCTCTAGTACACTGTCTCACACACAGTGTCTCTAATACACTGTCTATCACAGTGTCTCTCATACACTGTCTCACACACAGTGTCTCTAATGCACTGTCTCACACATGGTGTCTCTAATACACACTCTCTCACACGGTGTCTCTAATACACTGTCACACACTGTCTCTAATACACTGTCTCTCACAGACAGTGTCTCTAATACACTATCTCTCACACACAGTGTCTCTAATACCCTGTGTCACACACACTGTCTCTAATGCACTGTCTCACACACAGTGTCTCTAATACACTGCCTCACACACACAGTGTCTCTAATACACTGTCTCTCACACACAGTGTCTCTACTACACTGTCTCTCACACACAGTGTCTCCAATACGCTGTCTCACCCAGTGTCTCTAATAAGCTGTCTCACACAGTGTCTCTAATACGCTGTGTCACACACAGTGTCGCTAATACAATGTCTCTCACACAGTGTCTCTAATACACTGTCTCTCACAGTGTCTCTAATACACTGTCTCTCACACTGTGTCTCTAATACACTATTGTACACACAGTGTCTCTCATGCACTGTCTCACACACAGTGTCTCTAATACACTGTCTCTCACACACAGTGTCTCTAATACACTATCTCTCACACACAGTGTCTCTGATACACTGTGTCACACACACTGTCTCTAATGCACTGTCTCACACACAGTGTCTCTAATACACTGTCTCACACACACAGTGTCTCTAATACACTGTCTCTCACGCACAGAGTCTCTAATACACTGTCTCACACACTGTCTCTAATACACTTTCTCACACACTGTGTCTCTAATACACTGTCTCACAGTGTCTCTAATACACTGTCTCTCACAGTGTCTCTAATACACTGTCTCACACACAGTGTCTCTAATACACTGTTGTACACACAGTGTCTCTAATACGCTGTGTCACACAGTGTCTCTAATACGCTGTCTCACACAGTGTCTCTAATACGCTGTCTCACACACAGTCTCTAATACACTGTCTCACACAGAGTGTCTCTAATACACTGTGTCACACACAGTGTCTCTAATGCACTGTCTCTCACACACAGTGTCTCTAATACACTATCACACACACTGTCTTTTAGACACTATCTCTCACACAGAGTGTCTCTAATACGCTGTCTCACACAGTGTCTCTAATGCGCTGTCTCACACAGTGTCTCTAATACACTGTCTCAGACAGTGTCTCTAATACACTGTCTCATACACTGTGTCTCTAATGCACTGTCTCACACACAGTGTCTCTAATGCACTGTCTCACACACAGTGTCTCTAATACACTGCCTCAAACACGGTGTCTCTAATACACTGTCTCTCATACAGTGTCTCTAATGCACTGTCTGACACATGGTGTCTCTAATACACACTGTCTCACACAGTGTCTCTAATACACTGTCTCTCACACACAGTGTCTCTAATGCACTATCTCTCACACACAGTGTCTCTAATACCCTGTGTCACACACACTGTCTCTAATACACTGTCTCTCACACACAGTGTCTCTAGTACACTGTCTCTCACACACAGTGTCTCCAATAAGCTGTCTCACACATTGTCTCTAATACGCTCTCACACAGTGTCTCTAATATATTGTCTCACACACAGTGTCTCTAATGCACTATCTCTCACACACAGTGTCTCTAATACACTGTCTCACACACACAGTGTCTCTAATACACTGTCTCTCACACACAGTCTCTCCAATACACTGTCTCACACACTGTCTCTAATACACTTTCTCACACACCGTGTCTCTAATACACTATCTCACAGTGTCTCTAATACACTGTCTCTCACAGTGTCTCTAATACACTGTCTCACACACAGTGTCTCTAATACACTGTTGTACACACAGTGTCTCTAATACGCTGTCTCACACAGTGTCTCTAATACGCTGTCTCACACAGTGTCTCTAATACGCTGTCTCACACACAGTGTCTCTAATACACTGTCTCATACACTGTGTCTCTAATGCACTGTCTCACACACAGTGTCTCTAATACACTGCCTCAAACACGGTGTCTCTAATACACTGTCTCTCATACAGTGTCTCTAATGCACTGTCTGACACATGGTGTCTCTAATACACACTGTCTCACACAGTGTCTCCAATACACTGTCTCTCACACACAGTGTCTCTAATGCACTATCTCTCACACACAGTGTCTCTAATACCCTGTGTCACACACACTGTCTCTAATACACTGTCTCTCACACACAGTGTCTCTAATACACTGTCTCTCACACACAGTGTCTCCAATAAGCTGTCTCACACATTGTCTCTAATACGCTCTCACACAGTGTCTCTAATACATTGTCTCACACACAGTGTCTCTAATGCACTATCTCTCACACACAGTGTCTCTAATACACTGTCTCACACACACAGTGTCTCTAATACACTGTCTCTCACACACAGTGTCTCCAATACACTGTCTCACACACTGTCTCTAATACACTTTCTCACACACCGTGTCTCTAATACACTATCTCACAGTGTCTCTAATACACTGTCTCTCACAGTGTCTCTAATACACTGTCTCACACACAGTGTCTCTAATACACTGTTGTACACACAGTGTCTCTAATACGCTGTCTCACACAGTGTCTCTAATACGCTGTCTCACACAGTGTCTCTAATACGCTGTCTCACACAGTGTCTCTAATACGCTGTCTCACACACAGTCTCTAATACACTGTCTCACACAGAGTGTCTCTAATACACTGTGTCACATACAGTGTCTCTAATGCACTGTCTCTCACACACAGTGTCTATAATACACTATCACACACACTGTCTTTTATACACTATCTCTCACACAGAGTGTCTCTAATACGCTGTCTCACACAGTGTCTCTAATGCGCTGTCTCACACAGTGTCTCTAATACACTGTCTCAGACAGTGTCTCTAATACACTGTCTCTCACACACAGTGTCTCTAATACACTGTCTCTCACACACAGTGTCTCTAATACACTGTCTCACACAGTGTCTCTAATACGCTGTCTCACACACAGTGTCTCTAATACACTGTCTCACTCACACGGTGTCTCTAATACACTGTCTCTCACACGGTGTCTCTAATACACTGTCTCATACACGGTGTCTCTAATGCACTGTCTCACACACAGTGTCCCTAATGCACTGTCTCACACACAGTGTCTCTAATACACTGTCTCAAACACGGTGTCTCTAATACACTGTCTCACATACAGTGTCTCTAATGCACTGTCTCACACATGGTGTCTCTAATACACACTCTCTCACACGGTGTCTCTCATACACTGTCACACAGTGTCTCTAATACACTGTCTCACACACAGTGTCTCTAATACACTGTCTCTCACACACAGTGTCTCTAATGCACTATCTCTCACACACAGTGTCTCTAATACACTGTCTCACACACACAGTGTCTCTAATACACTGTCTCTCACACACAGTGTCTCTAATACACTGTCTCTCACACACGGTGTCTCTAATACGCTGTCTCACACAGTGTCTCTAATACACTGTCTCATACACTGTCTCTAAGACGCTGTCTCACACAGTGTCTCTAATACACTGTCTCACACAGTGTCTCTAATACACTGTCTCACACAGAGTGATTATAATGCACTGTCTCACTCACACAGTGTCTCTAATACACTGTCTCACACACGGTGTCTTTAATACACTGTCTCAAACACTGTGTCTCTAATACACTGTCTCAAACACGGTGTCTCTAATACACTGTCTCATACACAGTGTCTCTAATGCACTGTCTCAAACACGGTGTCTCTAATACACTGTATCAAACACTGTGTCTCTAATACACTGTCTCACACACAGTGTCTCTAATACACTGTCTCTCAGACACAGTGTCTCTAATACACTGTCTCTCAGACACAGTGTCTCTAATACACTATCTGTCACACACAGTGTCTCTAATACACTATCTCTCACACACAGTGTCTCTAATACACTGTGTCACAGACACGGTCTCTAATGCACTGTCCCACACACGGTGTCTGTAATGTACTGTCTCACACACAGTGTCTCTAATACACTGTCTCAAACACTGTCTCTAATACACTGTCTCACACACAGTGTCTCTAGTACACTGTCTCACACACAGTGTCTCTAATACACTGTCTATCACAGTGTCTCTCATACACTGTCTCACACACAGTGTCTCTAATGCACTGTCTCACACATGGTGTCTCTAATACACACTCTCTCACACGGTGTCTCTAATACACTGTCACACACTGTCTCTAATACACTGTCTCTCACAGACAGTGTCTCTAATACACTATCTCTCACACACAGTGTCTCTAATACCCTGTGTCACACACACTGTCTCTAATGCACTGTCTCACACACAGTGTCTCTAATACACTGCCTCACACACACAGTGTCTCTAATACACTGTCTCTCACACACAGTGTCTCTACTACACTGTCTCTCACACACAGTGTCTCCAATACGCTGTCTCACCCAGTGTCTCTAATACGCTGTCTCACACAGTGTCTCTAATACGCTGTGTCACACACAGTGTCGCTAATACAATGTCTCTCACACAGTGTCTCTAATACACTGTCTCTCACAGTGTCTCTAATACACTGTCTCTCACACTGTGTCTCTAATACACTATTGTACACACAGTGTCTCTCATGCACTGTCTCACACACAGTGTCTCTAATACACTGTCTCTCACACACAGTGTCTCTAATACACTATCTCTCACACACAGTGTCTCTGATACACTGTGTCACACACACTGTCTCTAATGCACTGTCTCACACACAGTGTCTCTAATACACTGTCTCACACACACAGTGTCTCTAATACACTGTCTCTCACGCACAGAGTCTCTAATACACTGTCTCACACACTGTCTCTAATACACTTTCTCACACACTGTGTCTCTAATACACTGTCTCACAGTGTCTCTAATACACTGTCTCTCACAGTGTCTCTAATACACTGTCTCACACACAGTGTCTCTAATACACTGTTGTACACACAGTGTCTCTAATACGCTGTGTCACACAGTGTCTCTAATACGCTGTCTCACACAGTGTCTCTAATACGCTGTCTCACACACAGTCTCTAATACACTGTCTCACACAGAGTGTCTCTAATACACTGTGTCACACACAGTGTCTCTAATGCACTGTCTCTCACACACAGTGTCTCTAATACACTATCACACACACTGTCTTTTAGACACTATCTCTCACACAGAGTGTCTCTAATACGCTGTCTCACACAGTGTCTCTAATGCGCTGTCTCACACAGTGTCTCTAATACACTGTCTCAGACAGTGTCTCTAATACACTGTCTCATACACTGTGTCTCTAATGCACTGTCTCACACACAGTGTCTCTAATGCACTGTCTCACACACAGTGTCTCTAATACACTGCCTCAAACACGGTGTCTCTAATACACTGTCTCTCATACAGTGTCTCTAATGCACTGTCTGACACATGGTGTCTCTAATACACACTGTCTCACACAGTGTCTCTAATACACTGTCTCTCACACACAGTGTCTCTAATGCACTATCTCTCACACACAGTGTCTCTAATACCCTGTGTCACACACACTGTCTCTAATACACTGTCTCTCACACACAGTGTCTCTAGTACACTGTCTCTCACACACAGTGTCTCCAATAAGCTGTCTCACACATTGTCTCTAATACGCTCTCACACAGTGTCTCTAATATATTGTCTCACACACAGTGTCTCTAATGCACTATCTCTCACACACAGTGTCTCTAATACACTGTCTCACACACACAGTGTCTCTAATACACTGTCTCTCACACACAGTCTCTCCAATACACTGTCTCACACACTGTCTCTAATACACTTTCTCACACACCGTGTCTCTAATACACTATCTCACAGTGTCTCTAATACACTGTCTCTCACAGTGTCTCTAATACACTGTCTCACACACAGTGTCTCTAATACACTGTTGTACACACAGTGTCTCTAATACGCTGTCTCACACAGTGTCTCTAATACGCTGTCTCACACAGTGTCTCTAATACGCTGTCTCACACACAGTGTCTCTAATACACTGTCTCATACACTGTGTCTCTAATGCACTGTCTCACACACAGTGTCTCTAATACACTGCCTCAAACACGGTGTCTCTAATACACTGTCTCTCATACAGTGTCTCTAATGCACTGTCTGACACATGGTGTCTCTAATACACACTGTCTCACACAGTGTCTCCAATACACTGTCTCTCACACACAGTGTCTCTAATGCACTATCTCTCACACACAGTGTCTCTGATACACGGTGTCACTCACACTGTCTCTAATGCACTGTCTCACACACAGTGTCTCTAATGCACTGTCTCAAACACGGTGTCTCTAATACACTGTATCAAACACTGTGTCTCTAATACACTGTCTCACACACAGTGTCTCTAATACACTGTCTCTCAGACACAGTGTCTCTAATACACTGTCTCTCAGACACAGTGTCTGTAATACACTATCTGTCTCACACAGTGTCTCTAATACACTGTCTCACACAGAGTCTCTAATACGCTGTCTCACACACAGTCTCTAATACACTGTCTCACACACACAGTGTCTCTAATACACTGTCTCTCACACACAGTGTCTCTAATACGCTGTCTCACACAGTGTCTCTAATACGCTGCCTCACAGTGTCTCTAATACGCTGTCTCACACACAGTGTCTCTAATACACTGTCTCACACACAGTGTCTCTAATACACTGTCTCACTCACACGGTGTCTCTAATACACTGTCTCTCACACGGTGTCTCTAATACACTGCCTCACACACGGTGTCTGTAATGCACTGTCCCACACACGGTGTCTCTAATGCACTGTCTCACACACAGTGTCTCTAATACACTGTCTCACACACAGTCTCTAATACACTTTCTCATTCACAGTGTCTCACACACAGTGTCGCTAATACACTGTCTCTCCAACAGTGTCTCTAATACACTGTCTCTCACAGTGTCTCTAATACACTGTCTCTCACAGTGTCTCTAATACACTGTCTCACACACAGTGTCTCTAATACACTATTGTACACTCAGTGTCTCTAATACACTGTCTCACATTGTCTCTCATGCACTGTCTCACGCACAGTGTCTCTAATGCACTGTCTCTCACTGACAGTGTCCCTAATACACTGTCTCTCACACACAGTGTCTCTAATACACTATCTCTCACACACAGTGTCTCTGATACACGGTGTCACACACACTGTCTCTAATGCACTGTCTCACACACAGTGTCTCTAATACACTGTCTCACACAGTGTCTCTAATACACTGTCTCACACAGAATGATTATAATGCACTGTCTCACTCACACAGTGTCTCTAATACACTGTCTCACACACGGTGTCTTTAATACACTGTCTCAAACACGGTGTCTCTAATACACTGTCTCAAACACGGTGTCTCTAATACACTGTATCAAACACTGTGTCTCTAATACACTGTCTCACACACAGTGTCTCTAATACACTGTCTCTCAGACACAGTGTCTCTAATACACTGTCTCTCAGACACAGTGTCTCTAATACACTATCTGTCACACACAGTGTCTCTAATACACTATCTCTCACACACAGTGTCTCTAATACACTGTGTCACAGACACGGTCTCTAATGCACTGTCCCACACACGGTGTCTGTAATGTACTGTCTCACACACAGTGTCTCTAATACACTGTCTCAAACACTGTCTCTAATACACTGTCTCACACACAGTGTCTCTAGTACACTGTCTCACACACAGTGTCTCTAATACACTGTCTATCACAGTGTCTCTCATACACTGTCTCACACACAGTGTCTCTAATGCACTGTCTCACACATGGTGTCTAATACACAGTCTCTCACACGGTGTCTCTAATACACTGTCACACACTGTCTCTAATACACTGTCTCTCACAGACAGTGTCTCTAATACACTATCTCTCACACACAGTGTCTCTAATACCCTGTGTCACACACACTGTCTCTAATGCACTGTCTCACACACAGTGTCTCTAATACACTGTCTCACACACACAGTGTCTCTAATACACTGTCTCTCACACACAGTGTCTCTAATACACTGTCTCTCACACACAGTGTCTCCAATACGCTGTCTCACCCAGTGTCTCTAATACGCTGTCTCACACAGTGTCTCTAATACGCTGTCTCACACACAGTGTCGCTAATACACTGTCTCTCACACAGTGTCTCTAATACACTGTCACACACTGTCTCTAATACACTGTCTCTCACAGACAGTGTCTCTAATACACTATTTCTCACACACAGTGTCTCTAATACCCTGTGTCACACACTGTCTCTAATGCACTGTCTCACACACAGTGTCTCTAATACACTGTCTCACACACACAGTGTCTCTAATACACTGTCTCTCACACACAGTGTCTCTAATACACTGTCTCTCACACACAGTGTCTCCAATACGCTGTCTCACCCAGTGTCTCTAATACACTGTCTCACACAGTGTCTCTAATACGCTGTCTCACACACAGTGTCGCTAATACACTGTCTCTCACACAGTGTTTCTAATACACTGTCTCTCACAGTGTCTCTAATACACTGTCTCTCACACAGTGTCTCTAATACACTATTGTACACACAGCGTCTCTCATGCACTGTCTCACACACAGTGTCTCTAATGCACTGTCTCACACACAGTGTCTCTAATACACCGTCTCTCACACACAGTGTCTCTAATACACTATCTCTCACACACAGTGTCTCTGATACACTGTGTCACACACACTGTCTCTAATGCACTGTCTCACACACAGTGTCTCTAATACACTGTCTCACACACACAGTGTCTCTAATACACTGTCTCTCACGCACAGTGTCTCTAATACACTGTCTCACACACTGTCTCTAATACAATTTCTCACACACAGTGTCTCTAATACACTGTCTCACAGTGTCTCTAATACACTGTCTCTCACAGTGTCTCTAATACACTGTCTCACACACAGTGTCTCTAATACACTGTTGTACACACAGTGTCTCTAATACGCTGTCTCACACAGTGTCTCTAATACGCTGTCTCACACAGTGTCTCTAATACGCTGTCTCACACACAGTCTCTAATACACTGTCTCACACAGAGTGTCTCTAATACACTGTGTCACACACAGTGTCTCTAATGCACTGTCTCTCACACACAGTGTCTCTAATACACTATCACACACACTGTCTTTTAGACACTATCTCTCACACAGAGTGTCTCTAATACGCTGTCTCACACAGTGTCTCTAATGCGCTGTGTCACACAGTGTCTCTAATACACTGTCTCAGACAGTGTCTCTAATACACTGTCTCATACACTGTGTCTCTAATGCACTGTCTCACACACAGTGTCTCTAATGCACTGTCTCACACACAGTGTCTCTAATACACTGCCTCAAACACGGTGTCTCTAATACACTGTCTCACATACAGTGTCTCTAATGCACTGTCTGACACATGGTGTCTCTAATACACACTGTCTCACACAGTGTCTTTAATACACTGTCTCTCACACACAGTGTCTCTAATGCACTATCTCTCACACACAGTGTCTGTAATACCCTGTGTCACACACACTGTCTCTAATGCACGGTCTCACACACAGTGTCTCTAATGCACTGTCTCACACACACAGTGTCTCTAATACACTGTCTCTCACACACAGTGTCTCTAATACACTACCTGTCACACACAGTGTCTTTTATACACTATCTCGCACACAGTGTCTCTAATACGCTGTCTCACACAGTGTCTCTAATACGCTGTCTCACACACAGTGTCTCTAATACACTGTCTCACACAGTGTCTCTAATACACTGTCTCACACAGTGTCTCTAATACACTGTCTCACACAGTGTCTCTAATACACTGTCTCTCACAGACAGTGTCTCTAATGCACTATCTCTCACACACAGTGTCTCTAATACCCTGTGTCACACACACTGTCTCTAATGCACTGTCTCACACACAGTGTCTCTAATACGCTGTCTCACACACAGTGTCTCTAATACACTGTCTGTCACACGGTGTCTCTAATACGCTGTCTCACACATGGTATCTCGAGTACACTGTCTCTCATACAGTGTCTAATACACTGTCTCTCACACGGTGTATCTAATACACTGTCTCACACACAGTGTCTCTAATGCCCTGTCTCTCACATACAGTGTCTCTAATACACTGTCTCACACACAGTGTCTCTAATACACTGTCTATCACACACAGTATCTTTTATACACTATCTCACACACAGTGTCTCTAATATGCTGTCTCACACAGTGTCTCTAATACGCTGTCTCACACACAGTGTCTCTAATACACTGTCTCACTCACACAGTGTCTCTAATACCCTGTCTCACACACGGTGTCTCTAATACACTGTCTCAAACACGGTGTCTCTAATACACTGTCTCAAACACGGTGTCTCTAATACACTGTGTCATACAGGGTGTCTCTAATGCACTGTCTCAAGCACGGTGTCTCTAATACACTGTATCAAACAATGTGTCTCTAATACACTGTCTCACACACAGTGTCTCTAATACACTGTCTATCAGACACAGTGTCTCTAATACACTATCTCTCACACAGTGTCTCTAATACACTATCTCTCACACACAGTGTCTCTAATACACTGTGTCACACACACGGTCTCTAATGCACTGTCTCAAACACGGTGTCTCTAATACACTGTCTCAAACACGGTGCCTCTAATACACTGTCTCACACACAGTGTCTCTAATACGCTGTCTCACATACAGTGTCTCTAATACACTGTCTCACTCACACGGTGTCTCTAATACACTGTCTCTCACACGGTGTCTCTAATACACTGTATCACACACGGTGTCTGTAATACACTGTCCCACACACGGTGTCTCTAATGCACTGTCTCACACACAGTGTCTCTAATACACTGTCTCAAACACTGTCTCTAATACACTGTCTCACACACAGTGTCTCTAATACACTGTCTCTCACACACAGTGTCTCTAATACCCTGTGTCACACACACTGTCTCTAATGCACTGTCTCACACACAGTGTCTCTAATACACTGTCTCACAGACACAGTGTCTCTAATACACTGTCTCTCACACACAGTGTCTCTAATACACTGTCTCTCACACACAGTGTCTCCAATACGCTGTCTCACCCAGTGTCTCTAATACGCTGTCTCACACAGTGTCTCTAATACACTGTCTCACAGTGTCTCTAATACGCTGTCTCACACACAGTGTCTCTAATACACTGTCTCACTCACACGGTGTCTCTAATACACTGTCTCTCACACGGTGTCTCTAATACACTTTCTCACACACGGTGTCTGTAATGCACTGTCCCACACACGGTGTCTCTAATGCACTGTCTCACACACAGTGTTTCTAATACACTGTCTCACACACTGTCTGTAATACACTTTCTCACACACAGTGTCTCTAATAAACTGTCTCACACACAGTGTCGCTAATACACTGTCTCTCACACAGTGTCTCTAATACACTGTCTCTCACACAGTGTCTCTAATACACTATTGTACACACAGTGTCTCTCATGCACTGTCTCAGACACAGTGTCTCTAATGCACTGTCTCACACACAGTGTCTCTAATACACTGTCTCTCACACACAGTGTCTCTAATACACTATCACTCACACACAGTGTCTCTGATACACTGTGTCACACACACTGTCTCTAATGCACTGTCTCACACACAGTGTCTCTAATACACTGTCTCACACACACAGTGTCTCTAATACACTGTCTCTCACGCACAGTGTCTCTAATACACTGTCTCACACACTGTCTCTAATACACTTTCTCACACACAGTGTCTCCAATACGCTGTCTCACCCAGTGTCTCTAATACGCTGTCTCACACAGTGTCTCTAATACACTGTCTCACACAGAGTCTCTAATACGCTGTCTCACACACAGTCTCTAATACACTGTCTCACACACACAGTGTCTCTAATACACTGTCTCTCACACACAGTGTCTCTAATACGCTGTCTCACACAGTGTCTCTAATACGCTGCCTCACAGTGTCTCTAATACGCTGTCTCACACACAGTGTCTCTAATACACTGTCTCACACACAGTGTCTCTAATACACTGTCTCACTCACACGGTGTCTCTAATACACTGTCTCTCACACGGTGTCTCTAATACACTGCCTCACACACGGTGTCTGTAATGCACTGTCCCACACATGGTGTCTCTAATGCACTGTCTCACACACAGTGTCTCTAATACACTGTCTCACACACAGTCTCTAATACACTTTCTCACTCACAGTGTCTCACACACAGTGTCGCTAATACACTGTCTCTCCAACAGTGTCTCTAATACACTGTCTCTCACAGTGTCTCTAATACACTGTCTCTCACAGTGTCTCTAATACACTGTCTCACACACAGTGTCTCTAATACACTATTGTACACACAGTGTCTCTAATACACTGTCTCACATTGTCTCTCATGCACTGTCTCACGCACAGTGTCTCTAATGCACTGTCTCTCACTGACAGTGTCTCTAATACACTGTCTCTCACACACAGTGTCTCTAATACACTATCTCTCACACACAGTGTCTCTGATACACGGTGTCACACACACTGTCTCTAATGCACTGTCTCACACACAGTGTCTCTAATGCACTGTCTCAAACACGGTGTCTCTAATACACTGTATCAAACACTGTGTCTCTAATACACTGTCTCACACACAGTGTCTCTAATACACTGTCTCTCAGACACAGTGTCTCTAATACACTGTCTCTCAGACACAGTGTCTGTAATACACTATCTGTCTCACACAGTGTCTCTAATACACTGTCTCACACAGAGTCTCTAATACGCTGTCTCACACACAGTCTCTAATACACTGTCTCACACACACAGTGTCTCTAATACACTGTCTCTCACACACAGTGTCTCTAATACGCTGTCTCACACAGTGTCTCTAATACGCTGCCTCACAGTGTCTCTAATACGCTGTCTCACACACAGTGTCTCTAATACACTGTCTCACACACAGTGTCTCTAATACACTGTCTCACTCACACGGTGTCTCTAATACACTGTCTCTCACACGGTGTCTCTAATACACTGCCTCACACACGGTGTCTGTAATGCACTGTCCCACACACGGTGTCTCTAATGCACTGTCTCACACACAGTGTCTCTAATACACTGTCTCACACACAGTCTCTAATACACTTTCTCACTCACAGTGTCTCACACACAGTGTCGCTAATACACTGTCTCTCCAACAGTGTCTCTAATACACTGTCTCTCACAGTGTCTCTAATACACTGTCTCTCACAGTGTCTCTAATACACTGTCTCACACACAGTGTCTCTAATACACTATTGTACACACAGTGTCTCTAATACACTGTCTCACATTGTCTCTCATGCACTGTCTCACGCACAGTGTCTCTAATGCACTGTCTCTCACTGACAGTGTCTCTAATACACTGTCTCTCACACACAGTGTCTCTAATACACTATCTCTCACACACAGTGTCTCTGATACACGGTGTCACACACACTGTCTCTAATGCACTGTCTCACACACAGTGTCTCTAATACACTGTCTCACACAGTGTCTCTAATACACTGTCTCACACAGAATGATTATAATGCACTGTCTCACTCACACAGTGTCTCTAATACACTGTCTCACACACGGTGTCTTTAATACACTGTCTCAAACACGGTGTCTCTAATACACTGTCTCAAACACGGTGTCTCTAATACACTGTATCAAACACTGTGTCTCTAATAGACTGTCTCACACACAGTGTCTCTAATACACTATCTCTCACACACAGTGTCTCTAATACACTGTGTCACAGACACGGTCTCTAATGCACTGTCCCACACACGGTGTCTGTAATGTACTGTCTCACACACAGTGTCTCTAATACACTGTCTCAAACACTGTCTCTAATACACTGTCTCACACACAGTGTCTCTAGTACACTGTCTCACACACAGTGTCTCTAATACACTGTCTATCACAGTGTCTCTCATACACTGTCTCACACACAGTGTCTCTAATGCACTGTCTCACACATGGTGTCTAATACACAGTCTCTCACACGGTGTCTCTAATACACTGTCACACACTGTCTCTAATACACTGTCTCTCACAGACAGTGTCTCTAATACACTATCTCTCACACACAGTGTCTCTAATACCCTGTGTCACACACACTGTCTCTAATGCACTGTCTCACACACAGTGTCTCTAATACACTGTCTCACACACACAGTGTCTCTAATACACTGTCTCTCACACACAGTGTCTCTAATACACTGTCTCTCACACACAGTGTCTCCAATACGCTGTCTCACCCAGTGTCTCTAATACGCTGTCTCACACAGTGTCTCTAATACGCTGTCTCACACACAGTGTCGCTAATACACTGTCTCTCACACAGTGTCTCTAATACACTGTCACACACTGTCTCTAATACACTGTCTCTCACAGACAGTGTCTCTAATACACTATTTCTCACACACAGTGTCTCTAATACCCTGTGTCACACACTGTCTCTAATGCACTGTCTCACACACAGTGTCTCTAATACACTGTCTCACACACACAGTGTCTCTAATACACTGTCTCTCACACACAGTGTCTCTAATACACTGTCTCTCACACACAGTGTCTCCAATACGCTGTCTCACCCAGTGTCTCTAATACACTGTCTCACACAGTGTCTCTAATACGCTGTCTCACACACAGTGTCGCTAATACACTGTCTCTCACACAGTGTTTCTAATACACTGTCTCTCACAGTGTCTCTAATACACTGTCTCTCACACAGTGTCTCTAATACACTATTGTACACACAGCGTCTCTCATGCACTGTCTCACACACAGTGTCTCTAATGCACTGTCTCACACACAGTGTCTCTAATACACTGTCTCTCACACACAGTGTCTCTAATACACTATCTCTCACACACAGTGTCTCTGATACACTGTGTCACACACACTGTCTCTAATGCACTGTCTCACACACAGTGTCTCTAATACACTGTCTCACACACACAGTGTCTCTAATACACTGTCTCTCACGCACAGTGTCTCTAATACACTGTCTCACACACTGTCTCTAATACACTTTCTCACACACAGTGTCTCTAATACACTGTCTCACAGTGTCTCTAATACACTGTCTCTCACAGTGTCTCTAATACACTGTCTCACACACAGTGTCTCTAATACACTGTTGTACACACAGTGTCTCTAATACGCTGTCTCACACAGTGTCTCTAATACGCTGTCTCACACAGTGTCTCTAATACGCTGTCTCACACACAGTCTCTAATACACTGTCTCACACAGAGTGTCTCTAATACACTGTGTCACACACAGTGTCTCTAATGCACTGTCTCTCACACACAGTGTCTCTAATACACTATCACACACACTGTCTTTTAGACACTATCTCTCACACAGAGTGTCTCTAATACGCTGTCTCACACAGTGTCTCTAATGCGCTGTGTCACACAGTGTCTCTAATACACTGTCTCAGACAGTGTCTCTAATACACTGTCTCATACACTGTGTCTCTAATGCACTGTCTCACACACAGTGTCTCTAATGCACTGTCTCACACACAGTGTCTCTAATACACTGCCTCAAACACGGTGTCTCTAATACACTGTCTCACATACAGTGTCTCTAATGCACTGTCTGACACATGGTGTCTCTAATACACACTGTCTCACACAGTGTCTTTAATACACTGTCTCTCACACACAGTGTCTCTAATGCACTATCTCTCACACACAGTGTCTCTAATACCCTGTGTCACACACACTGTCTCTAATGCACGGTCTCACACACAGTGTCTCTAATGCACTGTCTCACACACACAGTGTCTCTAATACACTGTCTCTCACACACAGTGTCTCTAATACACTACCTGTCACACACAGTGTCTTTTATACACTATCTCGCACACAGTGTCTCTAATACGCTGTCTCACACAGTGTCTCTAATACGCTGTCTCACACACAGTGTCTCTAATACACTGTCTCACACAGTGTCTCTAATACACTGTCTCACACAGTGTCTCTAATACACTGTCTCTCACAGACAGTGTCTCTAATGCACTATCTCTCACACACAGTGTCTCTAATACCCTGTGTCACACACACTGTCTCTAATGCACTGTCTCACACACAGTGTCTCTAATACGCTGTCTCACACACAGTGTCTCTAATACACTGTCTGTCACACGGTGTCTCTAATACGCTGTCTCACACATGGTATCTCGAGTACACTGTCTCTCATACAGTGTCTAATACACTGTCTCTCACACGGTGTATCTAATACACTGTCTCACACACAGTGTCTCTAATGCCCTGTCTCTCACATACAGTGTCTCTAATACACTGTCTCACACACAGTGTCTCTAATACACTGTTTATCACACACAGTATCTTTTATACACTATCTCACACACAGTGTCTCTAATATGCTGTCTCACACAGTG
The DNA here is from genome assembly GCF_030028105.1 of Mobula birostris. Lineage (NCBI taxonomy): Eukaryota > Metazoa > Chordata > Chondrichthyes > Myliobatiformes > Myliobatidae > Mobula > Mobula birostris. Next base: position 163,506 of record NW_027278301.1, read on the forward strand.
TCTCTAATACGCTGTCTCACACACAGTGTCTCTAATACACTGTCTCACTCACACAGTGTCTCTAATACCCTGTCTCACACACGGTGTCTCTAATACACTGTCTCAAACACGGTGTCTCTAATACACTGTCTCAAACACGGTGTCTCTAATACACTGTGTCATACAGGGTGTCTCTAATGCACTGTCTCAAGCACGGTGTCTCTAATACACTGTATCAAACAATGTGTCTCTAATACACTGTCTCACACACAGTGTCTCTAATACACTGTCTATCAGACACAGTGTCTCTAATACACTATCTCTCACACAGTGTCTCTAATACACTATCTCTCACACACAGTGTCTCTAATACACTGTGTCACACACACGGTCTCTAATGCACTGTCTCAAACACGGTGTCTCTAATACACTGTCTCAAACACGGTGCCTCTAATACACTGTCTCACACACAGTGTCTCTAATACGCTGTCTCACATACAGTGTCTCTAATACACTGTCTCACTCACACGGTGTCTCTAATACACTGTCTCTCACACGGTGTCTCTAATACACTGTCTCACACACGGTGTCTGTAATACACTGTCCCACACACGGTGTCTCTAATGCACTGTCTCACACACAGTGTCTCTAATACACTGTCTCAAACACTGTCTCTAATACACTGTCTCACACACAGTGTCTCTAATACACTGTCTCTCACACACAGTGTCTCTAATACCCTGTGTCACACACACTGTCTCTAATGCACTGTCTCACACACAGTGTCTCTAATACACTGTCTCACAGACACAGTGTCTCTAATACACTGTCTCTCACACACAGTGTCTCTAATACACTGTCTCTCACACACAGTGTCTCCAATACGCTGTCTCACCCAGTGTCTCTAATACGCTGTCTCACACAGTGTCTCTAATACACTGTCTCACACAGAGTCTCTAATACGCTGTCTCACACACAGTCTCTAATACACTGTCTCACACACACAGTGTCTCTAATACACTGTCTCTCACACACAGTGTCTCTAATACGCTGTCTCACACAGTGTCTCTAATACGCTGCCTCACAGTGTCTCTAATACGCTGTCTCACACACAGTGTCTCTAATACACTGTCTCACACACAGTGTCTCTAATACACTGTCTCACTCACACGGTGTCTCTAATACACTGTCTCTCACACGGTGTCTCTAATACACTGCCTCACACACGGTGTCTGTAATGCACTGTCCCACACATGGTGTCTCTAATGCACTGTCTCACACACAGTGTCTCTAATACACTGTCTCACACACAGTCTCTAATACACTTTCTCACTCACAGTGTCTCACACACAGTGTCGCTAATACACTGTCTCTCCAACAGTGTCTCTAATACACTGTCTCTCACAGTGTCTCTAATACACTGTCTCTCACAGTGTCTCTAATACACTGTCTCACACACAGTGTCTCTAATACACTATTGTACACACAGTGTCTCTAATACACTGTCTCACATTGTCTCTCATGCACTGTCTCACGCACAGTGTCTCTAATGCACTGTCTCTCACTGACAGTGTCTCTAATACACTGTCTCTCACACACAGTGTCTCTAATACACTATCTCTCACACACAGTGTCTCTGATACACGGTGTCACTCACACTGTCTCTAATGCACTGTCTCACACACAGTGTCTCTAATGCACTGTCTCAAACACGGTGTCTCTAATACACTGTATCAAACACTGTGTCTCTAATACACTGTCTCACACACAGTGTCTCTAATACACTGTCTCTCAGACACAGTGTCTCTAATACACTGTCTCTCAGACACAGTGTCTGTAATACACTATCTGTCTCACACAGTGTCTCTAATACACTGTCTCACACAGAGTCTCTAATACGCTGTCTCACACACAGTCTCTAATACACTGTCTCACACACACAGTGTCTCTAATACACTGTCTCTCACACACAGTGTCTCTAATACGCTGTCTCACACAGTGTCTCTAATACGCTGCCTCACAGTGTCTCTAATACGCTGTCTCACACACAGTGTCTCTAATACACTGTCTCACACACAGTGTCTCTAATACACTGTCTCACTCACACGGTGTCTCTAATACACTGTCTCTCACACGGTGTCTCTAATACACTGCCTCACACACGGTGTCTGTAATGCACTGTCCCACACACGGTGTCTCTAATGCACTGTCTCACACACAGTGTCTCTAATACACTGTCTCACACACAGTCTCTAATACACTTTCTCATTCACAGTGTCTCACACACAGTGTCGCTAATACACTGTCTCTCCAACAGTGTCTCTAATACACTGTCTCTCACAGTGTCTCTAATACACTGTCTCTCACAGTGTCTCTAATACACTGTCTCACACACAGTGTCTCTAATACACTATTGTACACTCAGTGTCTCTAATACACTGTCTCACATTGTCTCTCATGCACTGTCTCACGCACAGTGTCTCTAATGCACTGTCTCTCACTGACAGTGTCCCTAATACACTGTCTCTCACACACAGTGTCTCTAATACACTATCTCTCACACACAGTGTCTCTGATACACGGTGTCACACACACTGTCTCTAATGCACTGTCTCACACACAGTGTCTCTAATACACTGTCTCACACAGTGTCTCTAATACACTGTCTCACACAGAATGATTATAATGCACTGTCTCACTCACACAGTGTCTCTAATACACTGTCTCACACACGGTGTCTTTAATACACTGTCTCAAACACGGTGTCTCTAATACACTGTCTCAAACACGGTGTCTCTAATACACTGTATCAAACACTGTGTCTCTAATACACTGTCTCACACACAGTGTCTCTAATACACTGTCTCTCAGACACAGTGTCTCTAATACACTGTCTCTCAGACACAGTGTCTCTAATACACTATCTGTCACACACAGTGTCTCTAATACACTATCTCTCACACACAGTGTCTCTAATACACTGTGTCACAGACACGGTCTCTAATGCACTGTCCCACACACGGTGTCTGTAATGTACTGTCTCACACACAGTGTCTCTAATACACTGTCTCAAACACTGTCTCTAATACACTGTCTCACACACAGTGTCTCTAGTACACTGTCTCACACACAGTGTCTCTAATACACTGTCTATCACAGTGTCTCTCATACACTGTCTCACACACAGTGTCTCTAATGCACTGTCTCACACATGGTGTCTAATACACAGTCTCTCACACGGTGTCTCTAATACACTGTCACACACTGTCTCTAATACACTGTCTCTCACAGACAGTGTCTCTAATACACTATCTCTCACACACAGTGTCTCTAATACCCTGTGTCACACACACTGTCTCTAATGCACTGTCTCACACACAGTGTCTCTAATACACTGTCTCACACACACAGTGTCTCTAATACACTGTCTCTCACACACAGTGTCTCTAATACACTGTCTCTCACACACAGTGTCTCCAATACGCTGTCTCACCCAGTGTCTCTAATACGCTGTCTCACACAGTGTCTCTAATACGCTGTCTCACACACAGTGTCGCTAATACACTGTCTCTCACACAGTGTCTCTAATACACTGTCACACACTGTCTCTAATACACTGTCTCTCACAGACAGTGTCTCTAATACACTATTTCTCACACACAGTGTCTCTAATACCCTGTGTCACACACTGTCTCTAATGCACTGTCTCACACACAGTGTCTCTAATACACTGTCTCACACACACAGTGTCTCTAATACACTGTCTCTCACACACAGTGTCTCTAATACACTGTCTCTCACACACAGTGTCTCCAATACGCTGTCTCACCCAGTGTCTCTAATACACTGTCTCACACAGTGTCTCTAATACGCTGTCTCACACACAGTGTCGCTAATACACTGTCTCTCACACAGTGTTTCTAATACACTGTCTCTCACAGTGTCTCTAATACACTGTCTCTCACACAGTGTCTCTAATACACTATTGTACACACAGCGTCTCTCATGCACTGTCTCACACACAGTGTCTCTAATGCACTGTCTCACACACAGTGTCTCTAATACACTGTCTCTCACACACAGTGTCTCTAATACACTATCTCTCACACACAGTGTCTCTGATACACTGTGTCACACACACTGTCTCTAATGCACTGTCTCACACACAGTGTCTCTAATACACTGTCTCACACACACAGTGTCTCTAATACACTGTCTCTCACGCACAGTGTCTCTAATACACTGTCTCACACACTGTCTCTAATACACTTTCTCACACACAGTGTCTCTAATACACTGTCTCACAGTGTCTCTAATACACTGTCTCTCACAGTGTCTCTAATACACTGTCTCACACACAGTGTCTCTAATACACTGTTGTACACACAGTGTCTCTAATACGCTGTCTCACACAGTGTCTCTAATACGCTGTCTCACACAGTGTCTCTAATACGCTGTCTCACACACAGTCTCTAATACACTGTCTCACACAGAGTGTCTCTAATACACTGTGTCACACACAGTGTCTCTAATGCACTGTCTCTCACACACAGTGTCTCTAATACACTATCACACACACTGTCTTTTAGACACTATCTCTCACACAGAGTGTCTCTAATACGCTGTCTCACACAGTGTCTCTAATGCGCTGTCTCACACAGTGTCTCTAATACACTGTCTCTCAGACACAGTGTCTCTAATACACTATCTGTCACACACAGTGTCTCTAATACACTATCTCTCACACACAGTGTCTCTAATACACTGTGTCACAGACACGGTCTCTAATGCACTGTCCCACACACGGTGTCTGTAATGTACTGTCTCACACACAGTGTCTCTAATACACTGTCTCAAACACTGTCTCTAATACACTGTCTCACACACAGTGTCTCTAGTACACTGTCTCACACACAGTGTCTCTAATACACTGTCTATCACAGTGTCTCTCATACACTGTCTCACACACAGTGTCTCTAATGCACTGTCTCACACATGGTGTCTAATACACAGTCTCTCACACGGTGTCTCTAATACACTGTCACACACTGTCTCTAATACACTGTCTCTCACAGACAGTGTCTCTAATACACTATCTCTCACACACAGTGTCTCTAATACCCTGTGTCACACACACTGTCTCTAATGCACTGTCTCACACACAGTGTCTCTAATACACTGTCTCACACACACAGTGTCTCTAATACACTGTCTCTCACACACAGTGTCTCTAATACACTGTCTCTCACACACAGTGTCTCCAATACGCTGTCTCACCCAGTGTCTCTAATACGCTGTCTCACACAGTGTCTCTAATACGCTGTCTCACACACAGTGTCGCTAATACACTGTCTCTCACACAGTGTCTCTAATACACTGTCACACACTGTCTCTAATACACTGTCTCTCACAGACAGTGTCTCTAATACACTATTTCTCACACACAGTGTCTCTAATACCCTGTGTCACACACTGTCTCTAATGCACTGTCTCACACACAGTGTCTCTAATACACTGTCTCACACACACAGTGTCTCTAATACACTGTCTCTCACACACAGTGTCTCTAATACACTGTCTCTCACACACAGTGTCTCCAATACGCTGTCTCACCCAGTGTCTCTAATACACTGTCTCACACAGTGTCTCTAATACGCTGTCTCACACACAGTGTCGCTAATACACTGTCTCTCACACAGTGTTTCTAATACACTGTCTCTCACAGTGTCTCTAATACACTGTCTCTCACACAGTGTCTCTAATACACTATTGTACACACAGCGTCTCTCATGCACTGTCTCACACACAGTGTCTCTAATGCACTGTCTCACACACAGTGTCTCTAATACACTGTCTCTCACACACAGTGTCTCTAATACACTATCTCTCACACACAGTGTCTCTGATACACTGTGTCACACACACTGTCTCTAATGCACTGTCTCACACACAGTGTCTCTAATACACTGTCTCACACACACAGTGTCTCTAATACACTGTCTCTCACGCACAGTGTCTCTAATACACTGTCTCACACACTGTCTCTAATACACTTTCTCACACACAGTGTCTCTAATACACTGTCTCACAGTGTCTCTAATACACTGTCTCTCACAGTGTCTCTAATACACTGTCTCACACACAGTGTCTCTAATACACTGTTGTACACACAGTGTCTCTAATACGCTGTCTCACACAGTGTCTCTAATACGCTGTCTCACACAGTGTCTCTAATACGCTGTCTCACACACAGTCTCTAATACACTGTCTCACACAGAGTGTCTCTAATACACTGTGTCACACACAGTGTCTCTAATGCACTGTCTCTCACACACAGTGTCTCTAATACACTATCACACACACTGTCTTTTAGACACTATCTCTCACACAGAGTGTCTCTAATACGCTGTCTCACACAGTGTCTCTAATGCGCTGTGTCACACAGTGTCTCTAATACACTGTCTCAGACAGTGTCTCTAATACACTGTCTCATACACTGTGTCTCTAATGCACTGTCTCACACACAGTGTCTCTAATGCACTGTCTCACACACAGAGTCTCTAATACACTGCCTCAAACACGGTGTCTCTAATACACTGTCTCACATACAGTGTCTCTAATGCACTGTCTGACACATGGTGTCTCTAATACACACTGTCTCACACAGTGTCTTTAATACACTGTCTCTCACACACAGTGTCTCTAATGCACTATCTCTCACACACAGTGTCTCTAATACCCTGTGTCACACACACTGTCTCTAATGCACGGTCTCACACACAGTGTCTCTAATGCACTGTCTCACACACACAGTGTCTCTAATACACTGTCTCTCACACACAGTGTCTTTTATACACTATCTCGCACACAGTGTCTCTAATACGCTGTCTCACACAGTGTCTCTAATACGCTGTCTCACACACAGTGTCTCTAATACACTGTCTCACACAGTGTCTCTAATACACTGTCTCACACAGTGTCTCTAATACACTGTCTCTCACAGACAGTGTCTCTAATGCACTATCTCTCACACACAGTGTCTCTAATACCCTGTGTCACACACACTGTCTCTAATGCACTGTCTCACACACAGTGTCTCTAATACGCTGTCTCACACACAGTGTCTCTAATACACTGTCTGTCACACGGTGTCTCTAATACGCTGTCTCACACATGGTATCTCGAGTACACTGTCTCTCATACAGTGTCTAATACACTGTCTCTCACACGGTGTATCTAATACACTGTCTCACACACAGTGTCTCTAATGCCCTGTCTCTCACATACAGTGTCTCTAATACACTGTCTCACACACAGTGTCTCTAATACACTGTCTATCACACACAGTATCTTTTATACACTATCTCACACACAGTGTCTCTAATATGCTGTCTCACACAGTGTCTCTAATACGCTGTCTCACACACAGTGTCTCTAATACACTGTCTCACTCACACAGTGTCTCTAATACCCTGTCTCACACACGGTGTCTCTAATACACTGTCTCAAACACGGTGTCTCTAATACACTGTCTCAAACACGGTGTCTCTAATACACTGTGTCATACAGGGTGTCTCTAATGCACTGTCTCAAGCACGGTGTCTCTAATACACTGTATCAAACAATGTGTCTCTAATACACTGTCTCACACACAGTGTCTCTAATACACTGTCTATCAGACACAGTGTCTCTAATACACTATCTCTCACACAGTGTCTCTAATACACTATCTCTCACACACAGTGTCTCTAATACACTGTGTCACACACACGGTCTCTAATGCACTGTCTCAAACACGGTGTCTCTAATACACTGTCTCAAACACGGTGCCTCTAATACACTGTCTCACACACAGTGTCTCTAATACGCTGTCTCACATACAGTGTCTCTAATACACTGTCTCACTCACACGGTGTCTCTAATACACTGTCTCTCACACGGTGTCTCTAATACACTGTCTCACACACGGTGTCTGTAATACACTGTCCCACACACGGTGTCTCTAATGCACTGTCTCACACACAGTGTCTCTAATACACTGTCTCAAACACTGTCTCTAATACACTGTCTCACACACAGTGTCTCTAATACACTGTCTCTCACACACAGTGTCTCTAATACCCTGTGTCACACACACTGTCTCTAATGCACTGTCTCACACACAGTGTCTCTAATACACTGTCTCACAGACACAGTGTCTCTAATACACTGTCTCTCACACACAGTGTCTCTAATACACTGTCTCTCACACACAGTGTCTCCAATACGCTGTCTCACCCAGTGTCTCTAATACGCTGTCTCACACAGTGTCTCTAATACACTGTCTCACAGTGTCTCTAATACGCTGTCTCACACACAGTGTCTCTAATACACTGTCTCACTCACACGGTGTCTCTAATACACTGTCTCTCACACGGTGTCTCTAATACACTTTCTCACACACGGTGTCTGTAATGCACTGTCCCACACACGGTGTCTCTAATGCACTGTCTCACACACAGTGTTTCTAATACACTGTCTCACACACTGTCTGTAATACACTTTCTCACACACAGTGTCTCTAATAAACTGTCTCACACACAGTGTCGCTAATACACTGTCTCTCACACAGTGTCTCTAATACACTGTCTCTCACACAGTGTCTCTAATACACTATTGTACACACAGTGTCTCTCATGCACTGTCTCAGACACAGTGTCTCTAATGCACTGTCTCACACACAGTGTCTCTAATACACTGTCTCTCACACACAGTGTCTCTAATACACTATCACTCACACACAGTGTCTCTGATACACTGTGTCACACACACTGTCTCTAATGCACTGTCTCACACACAGTGTCTCTAATACACTGTCTCACACACACAGTGTCTCTAATACACTGTCTCTCACGCACAGTGTCTCTAATACACTGTCTCACACACTGTCTCTAATACACTTTCTCACACACAGTGTCTCTAATACACTGTCTCACAGTGTCTCTAATACACTGTCTCTCACAGTGTCTCTAATACACTGTCTCACACACAGTGTCTCTAATACACTGTTGTACACACAGTGTCTCTAATACGCTGTCTCACACAGTGTCTCTAATACGCTGTCTCACACAGTGTCTCTAATACGCTGTCTCACACACAGTCTCTAATACACTGTCTGTCACACGGTGTCTCTAATACGCTGTCTCACACATGGTATCTCGAGTACACTGTCTCTCATACAGTGTCTAATACACTGTCTCTCACACGGTGTATCTAATACACTGTCTCACACACAGTGTCTCTAATGCCCTGTCTCTCACATACAGTGTCTCTAATACACTGTCTCACACACGGTGTCTCTAATACACTGTCTCAAACACGGTGTCTCTAATACACTGTCTCAAACACGGTGTCTCTAATACACTGTGTCATACAGGGTGTCTCTAATGCACTGTCTCAAGCACGGTGTCTCTAATACACTGTATCAAACAATGTGTCTCTAATACACTGTCTCACACACAGTGTCTCTAATACACTGTCTATCAGACACAGTGTCTCTAATACACTATCTCTCACACAGTGTCTCTAATACACTATCTCTCACACACAGTGTCTCTAATACACTGTGTCACACACACGGTCTCTAATGCACTGTCTCAAACACGGTGTCTCTAATACACTGTCTCAAACACGGTGCCTCTAATACACTGTCTCACACACAGTGTCTCTAATACGCTGTCTCACATACAGTGTCTCTAATACACTGTCTCACTCACACGGTGTCTCTAATACACTGTCTCTCACACGGTGTCTCTAATACACTGTCTCACACACGGTGTCTGTAATACACTGTCTCTCACACGGTGTCTCTAATACACTGTCTCACACACGGTGTCTGTAATACACTGTCCCACACACGGTGTCTCTAATGCACTGTCTCACACACAGTGTCTCTAATACACTGTCTCAAACACTGTCTCTAATACACTGTCTCACACACAGTGTCTCTAATACACTGTCTCTCACACACAGTGTCTCTAATACCCTGTGTCACACACACTGTCTCTAATGCACTGTCTCACACACAGTGTCTCTAATACACTGTCTCACAGACACAGTGTCTCTAATACACTGTCTCTCACACACAGTGTCTCTAATACACTGTCTCTCACACACAGTGTCTCCAATACGCTGTCTCACCCAGTGTCTCTAATACGCTGTCTCACACAGTGTCTCTAATACGCTGTCTCACAGTGTCTCTAATACGCTGTCTCACACACAGTGTCTCTAATACACTGTCTCACTCACACGGTGTCTCTAATACACTGTCTCTCACACGGTGTCTCTAATACACTTTCTCACACACGGTGTCTGTAATGCACTGTCCCACACACGGTGTCTCTAATGCACTGTCTCACACACAGTGTTTCTAATACACTGTCTCACACACTGTCTGTAATACACTTTCTCACACACAGTGTCTCTAATACACTGTCTCACACACAGTGTCGCTAATACACTGTCTCTCTCACAGTGTCTCTAATACACTGTCTCTCACACAGTGTCTCTAATACACTATTGTACACACAGTGTCTCTCATGCACTGTCTCAGACACAGTGTCTCTAATGCACTGTCTCACACACAGTGTCTCTAATACACTGTCTCTCACACACAGTGTCTCTAATACACTATCACTCACACACAGTGTCTCTGATACACTGTGTCACACACACTGTCTCTAATGCACTGTCTCACACACAGTGTCTCTAATACACTGTCTCACACACACAGTGTCTCTAATACACTGTCTCTCACGCACAGTGTCTCTAATACACTGTCTCACACACTGTCTCTAATACACTTTCTCACACACAGTGTCTCTAATACACTGTCTCACAGTGTCTCTAATACACTGTCTCTCACAGTGTCTCTAATACACTGTCTCACACACAGTGTCTCTAATACACTGTTGTACACACAGTGTCTCTAATACGCTGTCTCACACAGTGTCTCTAATACGCTGTCTCACACAGTGTCTCTAATACGCTGTCTCACACACAGTCTCTAATACACTGTCTCATACACGGTGTCTCTAATGCACTGTCTCACACACAGTGTCCCTAATGCACTGTCTCACACACAGTGTCTCTAATACACTGTCTCAAACACGGTGTCTCTAATACACTGTCTCACATACAGTGTCTCTAATGCACTGTCTCACACATGGTGTCTCTAATACACACTCTCTCACACGGTGTCTCTAATACACTGTCACACACTGTCTCTAATACACTGTCTCACACACAGTGTCTCTAATACACTGTCTCTCACACACAGTGTCTCTAATGCACTATCTCTCACACACAGTGTCTCTAATACCCTGTGTCACACACACTGTCTCTAATGCCCTGTCTCACACACAGTGTCTCTAATACACTGTCTCTCACACACAGTGTCTCTAATACGCTGTCTCACACAGTGCCTCTAATACGCTGTCTCACAGTGTCTCTACTACGCTGTCTCACACACAGTGTCTCTAATACACTGTCTCACTCTCACAGTGTCTCTAATACACTGTCTCTCACAGTGTCTCTAATACACTGTCTCATACACTGTCTCTAAGACGCTGTCTCACACAGTGTCTCTAATACGCTGTCTCACACAGTGTCTCTAATACACTGTCTCACACAGAGTCTCTAATACGCTGTCTCACACACAGTCTCTAATACACTGTCTCACACACACACTGTCTCTAATACACTGTCTCTCACACACAGTGTCTCTATTACGCTGTCTCACACAGTGTCTCTAATACGCAGCCTCACAGTGTCTCTAATACGCTGTCTCACACACAGTGTCTCTAATACACTGTCTCACACACAGTGTCTCTAATACACTGTCTCACTCACACGTTGTCTCTAGTACACTGTCTCTCACACGGTGTCTCTAATACACTGCCTCACACACGGTGTCTGTAATGCACTGTCCCACACACGGTGTCTCTAATGCACTGTCTCACACACGGTGTCCCTAATACACTGTCTCACACACAGTCTCTAATACACTTTCTCACTCACAGTGTCTCACACACAGTGTCGCTAATACGCTGTCTCTCCAACAGTGTCTCTAATACACTGTCTCTCACAGTGTCTCTAATACACTGTCTCTCACAGTGTCTCTAATACACTGTCTCACACACAGTGTCTCTAATACACTGTCTCACACAGTGTCTCTAATACACTGGCTGACACAGAGTGATTCTAATACACTGTCTCACTTACACAGTGTCTCTAATACACTGTCTCACACACGGTGTCTTTAATACACTGTCTCAAACACGGTGTCTCTAATACACTGTCTCAAACACGGTGTCTCTAATTCACTGTCTCATACACAGTGTCTCTAATGCACTGTCTCAAACACGGTGTCTCTAATACACTGTATCAAACACTGTGTCTCTAATACACTGTCTGACACACAGTGTCTCTAATACACTGTCTCTCAGACACAGTGTCTCTAATACAATATCTGTCACACACAGTGTCTCTAATACACTATCTCTCACAGACAGTGTCTCTAATACACTGTGTCACAGACACGGTCTCTAATGCACTGTCCCACACACGGTGTCTCTAATGTACTGTCTCACACACAGTGTCTCTAATACACTGTCTGAAACACTGTCTCTAATACACTGTCTCACACACAGTGTCTATAGTACACTGTCTCACACACAGTGTCTCTAATACACTGTCTCTCACAGTGTCTCTAATGCACTGTCTCTCACATTGTCTCTAATACACTGTTTCACACACAGTGTCTCTAATACACTGTTGTGCACACAGTGTCTCTAACACACTGTCTCACACACAGTGTCTCTAATGCACTGTCTCACACATGGTGTCTCTAATACACACTCTCTCACACGGTGTCTCTAATACACTGTCACACACTGTCTCTAATACACTGTCTCTCACAGACAGTGTCTCTAATACACTGTCTCTCACAGACAGTGTCTCTAATACACTATCTCTCACACACAGTGTCTCTAATACCCTGTGTCACACGCACTGTCTCTAATGCACTGTCTCACACACAGTGTCTCTAATACACTGTCTCACAGACACAGTGCTCCAATACACTGTCTCTCACACACAGTGTCTCTAATACACTGTCTCTCACACACAGTGTCTCCAATACGCTGTCTCACCCAGTGTCTCTAATACGCTGTCTCACAGTGTCTCTAATACGCTGTCTCACACACAGTGTCTCTAATACACTGTCTCACTCACACGGTGTCTCTAATACACTGTCTCTCACACGGTGTCTCTAATACACTGTCTCACACACGGTGTCTGTAATGCACTGTCCCACACACGGTGTCTCTAATGCACTGTCTCACACACAGTGTTTCTAATACACTGTCTCACACACTGTCTGTAATACACTTTCTCACACAGAGTGTCTCTAATACACTGTCTCACACACAGTGTCGCTAATACACTGTCTCTCACACAGTGTCTCTAATACACTGTCTCTCACAGTGTCTGTAATACACTGTCTCTCACACAGTGTCTCTAATACACTATTGTACACACAGTGTCTCTCATGCACTGTCTCAGACACAGTGTCTCTAATGCACTGTCTCACACACAGTGTCTCTAATACACTGTCTCTCACACACAGTGTCTCTAATACACTATCACTCACACATAGTGTCTCTGATACACTGTGTCACACACACTGTCTCTAATGCACTGTCTCACACACAGTGTCTCTAATACACTGTCTCACACACACAGTGTCTCTAATACACTGTCTCTCACGCACAGTGTCTCTAATACACTGTCTCACACACTGTCTCTAATACACTTTCTCACACACAGTGTCTCTAATACACTGTCTCACAGTGTCTCTAATACACTGTCTCTCACAGTGTCTCTAATACACTGTCTCACACACAGTGTCTCTAATACACTGTTGTACACACAGTGTCTCTAATACGCTGTCTCACACAGTGTCTCTAATATGCTGTCTCACACAGTGTCTCTAATACGCTGTCTCACACACAGTCTCTAATACACTGTCTCATACACGGTGTCTCTAATGCACTGTCTCACACACAGTGTCCCTAATGCACTGTCTCACACACAGTGTCTCTAATACACTGTCTCAAACACGGTGTCTCTAATACACTGTCTCACATACAGTGTCTCTAATGCACTGTCTCACACATGGTGTCTCTAATACACACTCTCTCACACGGTGTCTCTAATACACTGTCACACACTGTCTCTAATACACTGTCTCACACACAGTGTCTCTAATACACTGTCTCTCACACACAGTGTCTCTAATGCACTATCTCTCACACACAGTGTCTCTAATACCCTGTGTCACACACACTGTCTCTAATGCCCTGTCTCACACACAGTGTCTCTAATACACTGTCTCTCACACACAGTGTCTCTAATACGCTGTCTCACACAGTGCCTCTAATACGCTGTCTCACAGTGTCTCTACTACGCTGTCTCACACACAGTGTCTCTAATACACTGTCTCACTCTCACAGTGTCTCTAATACACTGTCTCTCACAGTGTCTCTAATACACTGTCTCATACACTGTCTCTAAGACGCTGTCTCACACAGTGTCTCTAATTCGCTGTCTCACACAGTGTCTCTAATACGCTGTCTCACACACAGTCTCTAATACACTGTCTCACACAGAGTGTCTCTAATACACTGTGTCACACACAGTGTCTCTAATGCACTGTCTCTCACACGCAGTGTCTCTAGTACACTATCACACACAGTGTCTTTTATACACTATCTCTCACGCAGAGTGTCTCTAATACGCTGTCTCACACAGTGTCTCTAATACGCTGTCTCACACAGTGTCTCTAATACGCTGTCTCACACACAGTCTCTAATACACTGTCTCACACACACAGTGTCTCTAATACACTGTCTCTCACACACAGTGTCTCTAATACGCTGTCTCACACAGTGTCTCTAATACACTGTCTCACACAGAGTGATTATAATGCACTGTCTCACTCACACAGTGTCTCTAATACACTGTCTCACACACGGTGTCTTTAATACACTGTCTCAAACACGGTGTCTCTAATACACTGTCTCAAACACGGTGTCTCTAATACACTGTCTCATACACAGTGTCTCTAATGCACTGTCTCAAACACGGTGTCTCTAATACACTGTATCAAACACTGTGTCTCTAATACACTGTCTCACACACAGTGTCTCTAATACACTGTCTCTCAGACACAGTGTCTCTAATACACTGTCTCTCAGACACAGTGTCTCTAATACACTATCTGTCTCACACAGTGTCTCTAATACACTGTCTCACACAGAGTCTCTAATACGCTGTCTCACACACAGTCTCTAATACACTGTCTCACACACACAGTGTCTCTAATACACTGTCTCTCACACACAGTGTCTCTAATACGCTGTCTCACACAGTGTCTCTAATACGCTGCCTCACAGTGTCTCTAATACGCTGTCTCACACACAGTGTCTCTAATACACTGTCTCACACACAGTGTCTCTAATACACTGTCTCACTCACACGGTGTCTCTAATACACTGTCTCTCACACGGTGTCTGTAATGCACTGTCCCACACACGGTGTCTCTAATGCACTGTCTCACACACAGTGTCTCTAATACACTGTCTCACACACAGTCTCTAATACACTTTCTCACTCACAGTGTCTCACACACAGTGTCGCTAATACACTGTCTCTCCAACAGTGTCTCTAATACACTGTCTCTCACAGTGTCTCTAATACACTGTCTCTCACAGTGTCTCTAATACACTGTCTCACACACAGTGTCTGTAATACACTATTGTACACACAGTGTCTCTAATACACTGTCTCACATTGTCTCTCATGCACTGTCTCACGCACAGTGTCTCTAATGCACTGTCTCTCACTGACAGTGTCTCTAATACACTGTCTCTCACACACAGTGTCTCTAATACACTATCTCTCACACACAGTGTCTCTGATACACTGTGTCACACACACTGTCTCTAATGCACTGTCTCACACACAGTGTCTCTAATACACTGTCTCACACAGTGTCTCTAATACACTGTCTCACACAGAGTGATTATAATGCACTGTCTCACTCACACAGTGTCTCTAATACACTGTCTCACACACGGTGTCTTTAATACACTGTCTCAAACACGGTGTCTCTAATACACTGTCTCAAACACGGTGTCTCTAATACACTGTCTCATACACAGTGTCTCTAATGCACTGTCTCAAACACGGTGTCTCTAATACACTGTATCAAACACTGTGTCTCTAATACACTGTCTCACACACAGTGTCTCTAATACACTGTCTCTCAGACACAGTGTCTCTAATACACTGTCTCTCAGACACAGTGTCTCTAATACACTATCTGTCACACACAGTGTCTCTAATACACTATCTCTCACACACAGTGTCTCTAATACACTGTGTCACAGACACGGTCTCTAATGCACTGTCCCACACACGGTGTCTGTAATGTACTGTCTCACACACAGTGTCTCTAATACACTGTCTCAAACACTGTCTCTAATACACTGTCTCACACACAGTGTCTCTAGTACACTGTCTCACACACAGTGTCTCTAATACACTGTCTATCACAGTGTCTCTCATACACTGTCTCACACACAGTGTCTCTAATGCACTGTCTCACACATGGTGTCTCTAATACACACTCTCTCACACGGTGTCTCTAATACACTGTCACACACTGTCTCTAATACACTGTCTCTCACAGACAGTGTCTCTAATACACTATCTCTCACACACAGTGTCTCTAATACCCTGTGTCACACACACTGTCTCTAATGCACTGTCTCACACACAGTGTCTCTAATACACTGCCTCACACACACAGTGTCTCTAATACACTGTCTCTCACACACAGTGTCTCTACTACACTGTCTCTCACACACAGTGTCTCCAATACGCTGTCTCACCCAGTGTCTCTAATAAGCTGTCTCACACAGTGTCTCTAATACGCTGTGTCACACACAGTGTCGCTAATACAATGTCTCTCACACAGTGTCTCTAATACACTGTCTCTCACAGTGTCTCTAATACACTGTCTCTCACACTGTGTCTCTAATACACTATTGTACACACAGTGTCTCTCATGCACTGTCTCACACACAGTGTCTCTAATACACTGTCTCTCACACACAGTGTCTCTAATACACTATCTCTCACACACAGTGTCTCTGATACACTGTGTCACACACACTGTCTCTAATGCACTGTCTCACACACAGTGTCTCTAATACACTGTCTCACACACACAGTGTCTCTAATACACTGTCTCTCACGCACAGAGTCTCTAATACACTGTCTCACACACTGTCTCTAATACACTTTCTCACACACTGTGTCTCTAATACACTGTCTCACAGTGTCTCTAATACACTGTCTCTCACAGTGTCTCTAATACACTGTCTCACACACAGTGTCTCTAATACACTGTTGTACACACAGTGTCTCTAATACGCTGTGTCACACAGTGTCTCTAATACGCTGTCTCACACAGTGTCTCTAATACGCTGTCTCACACACAGTCTCTAATACACTGTCTCACACAGAGTGTCTCTAATACACTGTGTCACACACAGTGTCTCTAATGCACTGTCTCTCACACACAGTGTCTCTAATACACTATCACACACACTGTCATTTAGACACTATCTCTCACACAGAGTGTCTCTAATACGCTGTCTCACACAGTGTCTCTAATGCGCTGTCTCACACAGTGTCTCTAATACACTGTCTCAGACAGTGTCTCTAATACACTGTCTCATACACTGTGTCTCTAATGCACTGTCTCACACACAGTGTCTCTAATGCACTGTCTCACACACAGTGTCTCTAATACACTGCCTCAAACACGGTGTCTCTAATACACTGTCTCTCATACAGTGTCTCTAATGCACTGTCTGACACATGGTGTCTCTAATACACACTGTCTCACACAGTGTCTCTAATACACTGTCTCTCACACACAGTGTCTCTAATGCACTATCTCTCACACACAGTGTCTCTAATACCCTGTGTCACACACACTGTCTCTAATACACTGTCTCTCACACACAGTGTCTCTAGTACACTGTCTCTCACACACAGTGTCTCCAATAAGCTGTCTCACACATTGTCTCTAATACGCTCTCACACAGTGTCTCTAATATATTGTCTCACACACAGTGTCTCTAATGCACTATCTCTCACACACAGTGTCTCTAATACACTGTCTCACACACACAGTGTCTCTAATACACTGTCTCTCACACACAGTCTCTCCAATACACTGTCTCACACACTGTCTCTAATACACTTTCTCACACACCGTGTCTCTAATACACTATCTCACAGTGTCTCTAATACACTGTCTCTCACAGTGTCTCTAATACACTGTCTCACACACAGTGTCTCTAATACACTGTTGTACACACAGTGTCTCTAATACGCTGTCTCACACAGTGTCTCTAATACGCTGTCTCACACAGTGTCTCTAATACGCTGTCTCACACACAGTGTCTCTAATACACTGTCTCATACACTGTGTCTCTAATGCACTGTCTCACACACAGTGTCTCTAATACACTGCCTCAAACACGGTGTCTCTAATACACTGTCTCTCATACAGTGTCTCTAATGCACTGTCTGACACATGGTGTCTCTAATACACACTGTCTCACACAGTGTCTCCAATACACTGTCTCTCACACACAGTGTCTCTAATGCACTATCTCTCACACACAGTGTCTCTAATACCCTGTGTCACACACACTGTCTCTAATACACTGTCTCTCACACACAGTGTCTCTAATACACTGTCTCTCACACACAGTGTCTCCAATAAGCTGTCTCACACATTGTCTCTAATACGCTCTCACACAGTGTCTCTAATACATTGTCTCACACACAGTGTCTCCAATGCACTATCTCTCACACACAGTGTCTCTAATACACTGTCTCACACACACAGTGTCTCTAATACACTGTCTCTCACACACAGTGTCTCCAATACACTGTCTCACACACTGTCTCTAATACACTTTCTCACACACCGTGTCTCTAATACACTATCTCACAGTGTCTCTAATACACTGTCTCTCACAGTGTCTCTAATACACTGTCTCACACACAGTGTCTCTAATACACTGTTGTACACACAGTGTCTCTAATACGCTGTCTCACACAGTGTCTCTAATACGCTGTCTCACACAGTGTCTCTAATACGCTGTCTCACACAGTGTCTCTAATACGCTGTCTCACACACAGTCTCTAATACACTGTCTCACACAGAGTGTCTCTAATACACTGTGTCACATACAGTGTCTCTAATGCACTGTCTCTCACACACAGTGTCTATAATACACTATCACACACACTGTCTTTTATACACTATCTCTCACACAGAGTGTCTCTAATACGCTGTCTCACACAGTGTCTCTAATGCGCTGTCTCACACAGTGTCTCTAATACACTGTCTCAGACAGTGTCTCTAATACACTGTCTCTCACACACAGTGTCTCTAATACACTGTCTCTCACACACAGTGTCTCTAATACACTGTCTCACACAGTGTCTCTAATACGCTGTCTCACACACAGTGTCTCTAATACACTGTCTCACTCACACGGTGTCTCTAATACACTGTCTCTCACACGGTGTCTCTAATACACTGTCTCATACACGGTGTCTCTAATGCACTGTCTCACACACAGTGTCCCTAATGCACTGTCTCACACACAGTGTCTCTAATACACTGTCTCAAACACGGTGTCTCTAATACACTGTCTCACATACAGTGTCTCTAATGCACTGTCTCACACATGGTGTCTCTAATACACACTCTCTCACACGGTGTCTCTCATACACTGTCACACAGTGTCTCTAATACACTGTCTCACACACAGTGTCTCTAATACACTGTCTCTCACACACAGTGTCTCTAATGCACTATCTCTCACACACAGTGTCTCTAATACACTGTCTCACACACACAGTGTCTCTAATACACTGTCTCTCACACACAGTGTCTCTAATACACTGTCTCTCACACACGGTGTCTCTAATACGCTGTCTCACACAGTGTCTCTAATACACTGTCTCATACACTGTCTCTAAGACGCTGTCTCACACAGTGTCTCTAATACACTGTCTCACACAGTGTCTCTAATACACTGTCTCACACAGAGTGATTATAATGCACTGTCTCACTCACACAGTGTCTCTAATACACTGTCTCACACACGGTGTCTTTAATACACTGTCTCAAACACTGTGTCTCTAATACACTGTCTCAAACACGGTGTCTCTAATACACTGTCTCATACACAGTGTCTCTAATGCACTGTCTCAAACACGGTGTCTCTAATACACTGTATCAAACACTGTGTCTCTAATACACTGTCTCACACACAGTGTCTCTAATACACTGTCTCTCAGACACAGTGTCTCTAATACACTGTCTCTCAGACACAGTGTCTCTAATACACTATCTGTCACACACAGTGTCTCTAATACACTATCTCTCACACACAGTGTCTCTAATACACTGTGTCACAGACACGGTCTCTAATGCACTGTCCCACACACGGTGTCTGTAATGTACTGTCTCACACACAGTGTCTCTAATACACTGTCTCAAACACTGTCTCTAATACACTGTCTCACACACAGTGTCTCTAGTACACTGTCTCACACACAGTGTCTCTAATACACTGTCTATCACAGTGTCTCTCATACACTGTCTCACACACAGTGTCTCTAATGCACTGTCTCACACATGGTGTCTCTAATACACACTCTCTCACACGGTGTCTCTAATACACTGTCACACACTGTCTCTAATACACTGTCTCTCACAGACAGTGTCTCTAATACACTATCTCTCACACACAGTGTCTCTAATACCCTGTGTCACACACACTGTCTCTAATGCACTGTCTCACACACAGTGTCTCTAATACACTGCCTCACACACACAGTGTCTCTAATACACTGTCTCTCACACACAGTGTCTCTACTACACTGTCTCTCACACACAGTGTCTCCAATACGCTGTCTCACCCAGTGTCTCTAATACGCTGTCTCACACAGTGTCTCTAATACGCTGTGTCACACACAGTGTCGCTAATACAATGTCTCTCACACAGTGTCTCTAATACACTGTCTCTCACAGTGTCTCTAATACACTGTCTCTCACACTGTGTCTCTAATACACTATTGTACACACAGTGTCTCTCATGCACTGTCTCACACACAGTGTCTCTAATACACTGTCTCTCACACACAGTGTCTCTAATACACTATCTCTCACACACAGTGTCTCTGATACACTGTGTCACACACACTGTCTCTAATGCACTGTCTCACACACAGTGTCTCTAATACACTGTCTCACACACACAGTGTCTCTAATACACTGTCTCTCACGCACAGAGTCTCTAATACACTGTCTCACACACTGTCTCTAATACACTTTCTCACACACTGTGTCTCTAATACACTGTCTCACAGTGTCTCTAATACACTGTCTCTCACAGTGTCTCTAATACACTGTCTCACACACAGTGTCTCTAATACACTGTTGTACACACAGTGTCTCTAATACGCTGTGTCACACAGTGTCTCTAATACGCTGTCTCACACAGTGTCTCTAATACGCTGTCTCACACACAGTCTCTAATACACTGTCTCACACAGAGTGTCTCTAATACACTGTGTCACACACAGTGTCTCTAATGCACTGTCTCTCACACACAGTGTCTCTAATACACTATCACACACACTGTCTTTTAGACACTATCTCTCACACAGAGTGTCTCTAATACGCTGTCTCACACAGTGTCTCTAATGCGCTGTCTCACACAGTGTCTCTAATACACTGTCTCAGACAGTGTCTCTAATACACTGTCTCATACACTGTGTCTCTAATGCACTGTCTCACACACAGTGTCTCTAATGCACTGTCTCACACACAGTGTCTCTAATACACTGCCTCAAACACGGTGTCTCTAATACACTGTCTCTCATACAGTGTCTCTAATGCACTGTCTGACACATGGTGTCTCTAATACACACTGTCTCACACAGTGTCTCTAATACACTGTCTCTCACACACAGTGTCTCTAATGCACTATCTCTCACACACAGTGTCTCTAATACCCTGTGTCACACACACTGTCTCTAATACACTGTCTCTCACACACAGTGTCTCTAGTACACTGTCTCTCACACACAGTGTCTCCAATAAGCTGTCTCACACATTGTCTCTAATACGCTCTCACACAGTGTCTCTAATATATTGTCTCACACACAGTGTCTCTAATGCACTATCTCTCACACACAGTGTCTCTAATACACTGTCTCACACACACAGTGTCTCTAATACACTGTCTCTCACACACAGTCTCTCCAATACACTGTCTCACACACTGTCTCTAATACACTTTCTCACACACCGTGTCTCTAATACACTATCTCACAGTGTCTCTAATACACTGTCTCTCACAGTGTCTCTAATACACTGTCTCACACACAGTGTCTCTAATACACTGTTGTACACACAGTGTCTCTAATACGCTGTCTCACACAGTGTCTCTAATACGCTGTCTCACACAGTGTCTCTAATACGCTGTCTCACACACAGTGTCTCTAATACACTGTCTCATACACTGTGTCTCTAATGCACTGTCTCACACACAGTGTCTCTAATACACTGCCTCAAACACGGTGTCTCTAATACACTGTCTCTCATACAGTGTCTCTAATGCACTGTCTGACACATGGTGTCTCTAATACACACTGTCTCACACAGTGTCTCCAATACACTGTCTCTCACACACAGTGTCTCTAATGCACTATCTCTCACACACAGTGTCTCTAATACCCTGTGTCACACACACTGTCTCTAATACACTGTCTCTCACACACAGTGTCTCTAATACACTGTCTCTCACACACAGTGTCTCCAATAAGCTGTCTCACACATTGTCTCTAATACGCTCTCACACAGTGTCTCTAATACATTGTCTCACACACAGTGTCTCTAATGCACTATCTCTCACACACAGTGTCTCTAATACACTGTCTCACACACACAGTGTCTCTAATACACTGTCTCTCACACACAGTGTCTCCAATACACTGTCTCACACACTGTCTCTAATACACTTTCTCACACACCGTGTCTCTAATACACTATCTCACAGTGTCTCTAATACACTGTCTCTCACAGTGTCTCTAATACACTGTCTCACACACAGTGTCTCTAATACACTGTTGTACACACAGTGTCTCTAATACGCTGTCTCACACAGTGTCTCTAATACGCTGTCTCACACAGTGTCTCTAATACGCTGTCTCACACAGTGTCTCTAATACGCTGTCTCACACACAGTCTCTAATACACTGTCTCACACAGAGTGTCTCTAATACACTGTGTCACATACAGTGTCTCTAATGCACTGTCTCTCACACACAGTGTCTATAATACACTATCACACACACTGTCTTTTATACACTATCTCTCACACAGAGTGTCTCTAATACGCTGTCTCACACAGTGTCTCTAATGCGCTGTCTCACACAGTGTCTCTAATACACTGTCTCAGACAGTGTCTCTAATACACTGTCTCTCACACACAGTGTCTCTAATACACTGTCTCTCACACACAGTGTCTCTAATACACTGTCTCACACAGTGTCTCTAATACGCTGTCTCACACACAGTGTCTCTAATACACTGTCTCACTCACACGGTGTCTCTAATACACTGTCTCTCACACGGTGTCTCTAATACACTGTCTCATACACGGTGTCTCTAATGCACTGTCTCACACACAGTGTCCCTAATGCACTGTCTCACACACAGTGTCTCTAATACACTGTCTCAAACACGGTGTCTCTAATACACTGTCTCACATACAGTGTCTCTAATGCACTGTCTCACACATGGTGTCTCTAATACACACTCTCTCACACGGTGTCTCTCATACACTGTCACACACTGTCTCTAATACACTGTCTCACACACAGTGTCTCTAATACACTGTCTCTCACACACAGTGTCTCTAATGCACTATCTCTCACACACAGTGTCTCTAATACACTGTCTCACACACACAGTGTCTCTAATACACTGTCTCTCACACACAGTGTCTCTAATACACTGTCTCTCACACACGGTGTCTCTAATACGCTGTCTCACACAGTGTCTCTAATACACTGTCTCATACACTGTCTCTAAGACGCTGTCTCACACAGTGTCTCTAATACGCTGTCTCACACACAGTCTCTAATACACTGTCTCACACAGAGTGTCTCTAATACACTGTGTCACACACAGTGTCTCTAATGCACTGTCTCTCACACGCAGTGTCTCTAGTACACTATCACACACAGTGTCTTTTATACACTATCTCTCACGCAGAGTGTCTCCAATACGCTGTCTCACACAGTGTCTCTAATACGCTGTCTCACACAGTGTCTCTAATACACTGTCTCACACAGAGTCTCTAATACGCTGTCTAACACACTGTCTCACACACACAGTGTCTCTAATACACTGTCTCTCACACACAGTGTCTCTAATACGCTGTCTCACACAGTGTCTCTAATATGCTGCCTCACAGTGTCTCTAATACGCTGTCTCACACACAGTGTCTCTAATACACTGTCTCACACACAGTGTCTCTAATACACTGTCTCACTCACACGGTGTCTCTAATACACTGTCTCTCACACGGTGTCTCTAATACACTGCCTCACACACGGTGACTGTAATGCACTGTCCCAGACACGGTGTCTCTAATGCACTGTCTCACACACAGTGTCTCTAATACACTGTCTCACACACAGTCTCTAATACACTTTCTCACTCACAGTGTCTCACACACAGTGTCGCTAATACACTCTCTCTCCAACAGTGTCTCTAATACACTGTCTCTCACAGTGTCTCTAATACACTGTCTCTCACAGTGTCTCTAATACACTGTCTCACACACAGTGTCTCTAATACACTATTGTACACACAGTGTCTCTAATACACTGTCTCACATTGTCTCTCATGCACTGTCTCACGCACAGTGTCTCTAATGTACTGTCTCTCACTGACAGTGTCTCTAATACACTGTCTCTCACACACAGTGTCTCTAATACACTATCTCTCACACACAGTGTCTCTGATACACTGTGTCACACACACTGTCTCTAATGCACTGTCTCACGCACAGTGTCTCTAATACACTGTCTCACACAGTGTCTCTAATACACTGTCTCACACAGAGTGATTATAATGCACTGTCTCACTCACACAGTGTCTCTAATACACTGTCTCACACACAGTCTCTAATACACTTTCTCACTCACAGTGTCTCACACACAGTGTCTCTAATACACTGTCTCTCACACACAGTGTCTCCAATACGCTGTCTCACACAGTGTCTCTAATACGCTGCCTCACAGTGTCTCTAATACGCTGTCTCACACACAGTGTCTCTAATACACTGTCTCACACACAGTGTCTCTAATACACTGTCTCACTCACACGGTGTCTCTAATACACTGTCTCTCACACGGTGTCTCTAATACACTGCCTCACACACGGTGTCTGTAATGCACTGTCGCACACACGGTGTCTCTAATGCACTGTCTCACACACAGTGTCTCTAATACACTGTCTCACACACAGTCTCTAATACACTTTCTCACTCACAGTGTCTCACACACAGTGTCGCTAATACACTGTCTCTCCAACAGTGTCTCTAATACACTGTCTCTCACAGTGTCTCTAATACACTGTCTCTCACAGTGTCTCTAATACACTGTCTCACACACAGTGTCTCTAATACACTATTGTACACACAGTGTCTCTAATACACTGTCTCACATTGTCTCTCATGCACTGTCTCACGCACAGTGTCTCTAATGCACTGTCTCTCACTGACAGTGTCTCTAATACACTGTCTCTCACACACAGTGTCTCTAATACACTATCTCTCACACACAGTGTCTCTGATACACGGTGTCACACACACTGTCTCTAATGCACTGTCTCACACACAGTGTCTCTAATGCACTGTCTCAAACACGGTGTCTCTAATACACTGTATCAAACACTGTGTCTCTAATACACTGTCTCACACACAGTGTCTCTAATACACTGTCTCTCACACACAGTGTCTCTAATACACTGTCTCTCAGACACAGTGTCTGTAATACACTATCTGTCTCACACAGTGTCTCTAATACACTGTCTCACACAGAGTCTCTAATACGCTGTCTCACACACAGTCTCTAATACACTGTCTCACACACACAGTGTCTCTAATACACTGTCTCTCACACACAGTGTCTCTAATACGCTGTCTCACACAGTGTCTCTAATACGCTGCCTCACAGTGTCTCTAATACGCTGTCTCACACACAGTGTCTCTAATACACTGTCTCACACACAGTGTCTCTAATACACTGTCTCACTCACACGGTGTCTCTAATACACTGTCTCTCACACGGTGTCTCTAATACACTGCCTCACACACGGTGTCTGTAATGCACTGTCCCACACACGGTGTCTCTAATGCACTGTCTCACACACAGTGTCTCTAATACACTGTCTCACACACAGTCTCTAATACACTTTCTCATTCACAGTGTCTCACACACAGTGTCGCTAATACACTGTCTCTCCAACAGTGTCTCTAATACACTGTCTCTCACAGTGTCTCTAATACACTGTCTCTCACAGTGTCTCTAATACACTGTCTCACACACAGTGTCTCTAATACACTATTGTACACTCAGTGTCTCTAATACACTGTCTCACATTGTCTCTCATGCACTGTCTCACGCACAGTGTCTCTAATGCACTGTCTCTCACTGACAGTGTCCCTAATACACTGTCTCTCACACACAGTGTCTCTAATACACTATCTCTCACACACAGTGTCTCTGATACACGGTGTCACACACACTGTCTCTAATGCACTGTCTCACACACAGTGTCTCTAATACACTGTCTCACACAGTGTCTCTAATACACTGTCTCACACAGAATGATTATAATGCACTGTCTCACTCACACAGTGTCTCTAATACACTGTCTCACACACGGTGTCTTTAATACACTGTCTCAAACACGGTGTCTCTAATACACTGTCTCAAACACGGTGTCTCTAATACACTGTATCAAACACTGTGTCTCTAATACACTGTCTCACACACAGTGTCTCTAATACACTGTCTCTCAGACACAGTGTCTCTAATACACTGTCTCTCAGACACAGTGTCTCTAATACACTATCTGTCACACACAGTGTCTCTAATACACTATCTCTCACACACAGTGTCTCTAATACACTGTGTCACAGACACGGTCTCTAATGCACTGTCCCACACACGGTGTCTGTAATGTACTGTCTCACACACAGTGTCTCTAATACACTGTCTCAAACACTGTCTCTAATACACTGTCTCACACACAGTGTCTCTAGTACACTGTCTCACACACAGTGTCTCTAATACACTGTCTATCACAGTGTCTCTCATACACTGTCTCACACACAGTGTCTCTAATGCACTGTCTCACACATGGTGTCTAATACACAGTCTCTCACACGGTGTCTCTAATACACTGTCACACACTGTCTCTAATACACTGTCTCTCACAGACAGTGTCTCTAATACACTATCTCTCACACACAGTGTCTCTAATACCCTGTGTCACACACACTGTCTCTAATGCACTGTCTCACACACAGTGTCTCTAAT
Organism: Mobula birostris; assembly: GCF_030028105.1. NCBI lineage: Eukaryota > Metazoa > Chordata > Chondrichthyes > Myliobatiformes > Myliobatidae > Mobula > Mobula birostris. Next base: position 191,307 of record NW_027278301.1, read on the forward strand.
ACACTGTCTCACACACACAGTGTCTCTAATACACTGTCTCTCACACACAGTGTCTCTAATACACTGTCTCTCACACACAGTGTCTCCAATACGCTGTCTCACCCAGTGTCTCTAATACGCTGTCTCACACAGTGTCTCTAATACGCTGTCTCACACACAGTGTCGCTAATACACTGTCTCTCACACAGTGTCTCTAATACACTGTCACACACTGTCTCTAATACACTGTCTCTCACAGACAGTGTCTCTAATACACTATTTCTCACACACAGTGTCTCTAATACCCTGTGTCACACACTGTCTCTAATGCACTGTCTCACACACAGTGTCTCTAATACACTGTCTCACACACACAGTGTCTCTAATACACTGTCTCTCACACACAGTGTCTCTAATACACTGTCTCTCACACACAGTGTCTCCAATACGCTGTCTCACCCAGTGTCTCTAATACACTGTCTCACACAGTGTCTCTAATACGCTGTCTCACACACAGTGTCGCTAATACACTGTCTCTCACACAGTGTTTCTAATACACTGTCTCTCACAGTGTCTCTAATACACTGTCTCTCACACAGTGTCTCTAATACACTATTGTACACACAGCGTCTCTCATGCACTGTCTCACACACAGTGTCTCTAATGCACTGTCTCACACACAGTGTCTCTAATACACTGTCTCTCACACACAGTGTCTCTAATACACTATCTCTCACACACAGTGTCTCTGATACACTGTGTCACACACACTGTCTCTAATGCACTGTCTCACACACAGTGTCTCTAATACACTGTCTCACACACACAGTGTCTCTAATACACTGTCTCTCACGCACAGTGTCTCTAATACACTGTCTCACACACTGTCTCTAATACACTTTCTCACACACAGTGTCTCTAATACACTGTCTCACAGTGTCTCTAATACACTGTCTCTCACAGTGTCTCTAATACACTGTCTCACACACAGTGTCTCTAATACACTGTTGTACACACAGTGTCTCTAATACGCTGTCTCACACAGTGTCTCTAATACGCTGTCTCACACAGTGTCTCTAATACGCTGTCTCACACACAGTCTCTAATACACTGTCTCACACAGAGTGTCTCTAATACACTGTGTCACACACAGTGTCTCTAATGCACTGTCTCTCACACACAGTGTCTCTAATACACTATCACACACACTGTCTTTTAGACACTATCTCTCACACAGAGTGTCTCTAATACGCTGTCTCACACAGTGTCTCTAATGCGCTGTGTCACACAGTGTCTCTAATACACTGTCTCAGACAGTGTCTGTAATACACTGTCTCATACACTGTGTCTCTAATGCACTGTCTCACACACAGTGTCTCTAATGCACTGTCTCACACACAGTGTCTCTAATACACTGCCTCAAACACGGTGTCTCTAATACACTGTCTCACATACAGTGTCTCTAATGCACTGTCTGACACATGGTGTCTCTAATACACACTGTCTCACACAGTGTCTTTAATACACTGTCTCTCACACACAGTGTCTCTAATGCACTATCTCTCACACACAGTGTCTCTAATACCCTGTGTCACACACACTGTCTCTAATGCACGGTCTCACACACAGTGTCTCTAATGCACTGTCTCACACACACAGTGTCTCTAATACACTGTCTCTCACACACAGTGTCTCTAATACACTATCTGTCACACACAGTGTCTTTTATACACTATCTCGCACACAGTGTCTCTAATACGCTGTCTCACACAGTGTCTCTAATACGCTGTCTCACACACAGTGTCTCTAGTACACTGTCTCACACAGTGTCTCTAATACACTGTCTCACACAGTGTCTCTAATACACTGTCTCTCACAGACAGTGTCTCTAATGCACTATCTCTCACACACAGTGTCTCTAATACCCTGTGTCACACACACTGTCTCTAATGCACTGTCTCACACACAGTGTCTCTAATACGCTGTCTCACACACAGTGTCTCTAATACACTGTCTGTCACACGGTGTCTCTAATACGCTGTCTCACACATGGTATCTCGAGTACACTGTCTCTCATACAGTGTCTAATACACTGTCTCTCACACGGTGTATCTAATACACTGTCTCACACACAGTGTCTCTAATGCCCTGTCTCTCACATACAGTGTCTCTAATACACTGTCTCACACACAGTGTCTCTAATACACTGTCTATCACACACAGTATCTTTTATACACTATCTCACACACAGTGTCTCTAATATGCTGTCTCACACAGTGTCTCTAATACGCTGTCTCACACACAGTGTCTCTAATACACTGTCTCACTCACACAGTGTCTCTAATACCCTGTCTCACACACGGTGTCTCTAATACACTGTCTCAAACACGGTGTCTCTAATACACTGTCTCAAACACGGTGTCTCTAATACACTGTGTCATACAGGGTGTCTCTAATGCACTGTCTCAAGCACGGTGTCTCTAATACACTGTATCAAACAATGTGTCTCTAATACACTGTCTCACACACAGTGTCTCTAATACACTGTCTATCAGACACAGTGTCTCTAATACACTATCTCTCACACAGTGTCTCTAATACACTATCTCTCACACACAGTGTCTCTAATACACTGTGTCACACACACGGTCTCTAATGCACTGTCTCAAACACGGTGTCTCTAATACACTGTCTCAAACACGGTGCCTCTAATACACTGTCTCACACACAGTGTCTCTAATACGCTGTCTCACATACAGTGTCTCTAATACACTGTCTCACTCACACGGTGTCTCTAATACACTGTCTCTCACACGGTGTCTCTAATACACTGTCTCACACACGGTGTCTGTAATACACTGTCCCACACACGGTGTCTCTAATGCACTGTCTCACACACAGTGTCTCTAATACACTGTCTCAAACACTGTCTCTAATACACTGTCTCACACACAGTGTCTCTAATACACTGTCTCTCACACACAGTGTCTCTAATACCCTGTGTCACACACACTGTCTCTAATGCACTGTCTCACACACAGTGTCTCTAATACACTGTCTCACAGACACAGTGTCTCTAATACACTGTCTCTCACACACAGTGTCTCTAATACACTGTCTCTCACACACAGTGTCTCCAATACGCTGTCTCACCCAGTGTCTCTAATACGCTGTCTCACACAGTGTCTCTAATACACTGTCTCACAGTGTCTCTAATACGCTGTCTCACACACAGTGTCTCTAATACACTGTCTCACTCACACGGTGTCTCTAATACACTGTCTCTCACACGGTGTCTCTAATACACTTTCTCACACACGGTGTCTGTAATGCACTGTCCCACACACGGTGTCTCTAATGCACTGTCTCACACACAGTGTTTCTAATACACTGTCTCACACACTGTCTGTAATACACTTTCTCACACACAGTGTCTCTAATACACTGTCTCACACACAGTGTCGCTAATACACTGTCTCTCACACAGTGTCTCTAATACACTGTCTCTCACACAGTGTCTCTAATACACTATTGTACACACAGTGTCTCTCATGCACTGTCTCAGACACAGTGTCTCTAATGCACTGTCTCACACACAGTGTCTCTAATACACTGTCTCTCACACACAGTGTCTCTAATACACTATCACTCACACACAGTGTCTCTGATACACTGTGTCACACACACTGTCTCTAATGCACTGTCTCACACACAGTGTCTCTAATACACTGTCTCACACACACAGTGTCTCTAATACACTGTCTCTCACGCACAGTGTCTCTAATACACTGTCTCACACACTGTCTCTAATACACTTTCTCACACACAGTGTCTCTAATACACTGTCTCACAGTGTCTCTAATACACTGTCTCTCACAGTGTCTCTAATACACTGTCTCACACACAGTGTCTCTAATACACTGTTGTACACACAGTGTCTCTAATACGCTGTCTCACACAGTGTCTCTAATACGCTGTCTCACACAGTGTCTCTAATACGCTGTCTCACACACAGTCTCTAATACACTGTCTGTCACACGGTGTCTCTAATACGCTGTCTCACACATGGTATCTCGAGTACACTGTCTCTCATACAGTGTCTAATACACTGTCTCTCACACGGTGTATCTAATACACTGTCTCACACACAGTGTCTCTAATGCCCTGTCTCTCACATACAGTGTCTCTAATACACTGTCTCACACACGGTGTCTCTAATACACTGTCTCAAACACGGTGTCTCTAATACACTGTCTCAAACACGGTGTCTCTAATACACTGTGTCATACAGGGTGTCTCTAATGCACTGTCTCAAGCACGGTGTCTCTAATACACTGTATCAAACAATGTGTCTCTAATACACTGTCTCACACACAGTGTCTCTAATACACTGTCTATCAGACACAGTGTCTCTAATACACTATCTCTCACACAGTGTCTCTAATACACTATCTCTCACACACAGTGTCTCTAATACACTGTGTCACACACACGGTCTCTAATGCACTGTCTCAAACACGGTGTCTCTAATACACTGTCTCAAACACGGTGCCTCTAATACACTGTCTCACACACAGTGTCTCTAATACGCTGTCTCACATACAGTGTCTCTAATACACTGTCTCACTCACACGGTGTCTCTAATACACTGTCTCTCACACGGTGTCTCTAATACACTGTCTCACACACGGTGTCTGTAATACACTGTCTCTCACACGGTGTCTCTAATACACTGTCTCACACACGGTGTCTGTAATACACTGTCCCACACACGGTGTCTCTAATGCACTGTCTCACACACAGTGTCTCTAATACACTGTCTCAAACACTGTCTCTAATACACTGTCTCACACACAGTGTCTCTAATACACTGTCTCTCACACACAGTGTCTCTAATACCCTGTGTCACACACACTGTCTCTAATGCACTGTCTCACACACAGTGTCTCTAATACACTGTCTCACAGACACAGTGTCTCTAATACACTGTCTCTCACACACAGTGTCTCTAATACACTGTCTCTCACACACAGTGTCTCCAATACGCTGTCTCACCCAGTGTCTCTAATACGCTGTCTCACACAGTGTCTCTAATACGCTGTCTCACAGTGTCTCTAATACGCTGTCTCACACACAGTGTCTCTAATACACTGTCTCACTCACACGGTGTCTCTAATACACTGTCTCTCACACGGTGTCTCTAATACACTTTCTCACACACGGTGTCTGTAATGCACTGTCCCACACACGGTGTCTCTAATGCACTGTCTCACACACAGTGTTTCTAATACACTGTCTCACACACTGTCTGTAATACACTTTCTCACACACAGTGTCTCTAATACACTGTCTCACACACAGTGTCGCTAATACACTGTCTCTCACACAGTGTCTCTAATACACTGTCTCTCACACAGTGTCTCTAATACACTATTGTACACACAGTGTCTCTCATGCACTGTCTCAGACACAGTGTCTCTAATGCACTGTCTCACACACAGTGTCTCTAATACACTGTCTCTCACACACAGTGTCTCTAATACACTATCACTCACACACAGTGTCTCTGATACACTGTGTCACACACACTGTCTCTAATGCACTGTCTCACACACAGTGTCTCTAATACACTGTCTCACACACACAGTGTCTCTAATACACTGTCTCTCACGCACAGTGTCTCTAATACACTGTCTCACACACTGTCTCTAATACACTTTCTCACACACAGTGTCTCTAATACACTGTCTCACAGTGTCTCTAATACACTGTCTCTCACAGTGTCTCTAATACACTGTCTCACACACAGTGTCTCTAATACACTGTTGTACACACAGTGTCTCTAATACGCTGTCTCACACAGTGTCTCTAATACGCTGTCTCACACAGTGTCTCTAATACGCTGTCTCACACACAGTCTCTAATACACTGTCTCATACACGGTGTCTCTAATGCACTGTCTCACACACAGTGTCCCTAATGCACTGTCTCACACACAGTGTCTCTAATACACTGTCTCAAACACGGTGTCTCTAATACACTGTCTCACATACAGTGTCTCTAATGCACTGTCTCACACATGGTGTCTCTAATACACACTCTCTCACACGGTGTCTCTAATACACTGTCACACACTGTCTCTAATACACTGTCTCACACACAGTGTCTCTAATACACTGTCTCTCACACACAGTGTCTCTAATGCACTATCTCTCACACACAGTGTCTCTAATACCCTGTGTCACACACACTGTCTCTAATGCCGTGTCTCACACACAGTGTCTCTAATACACTGTCTCTCACACACAGTGTCTCTAATACGCTGTCTCACACAGTGCCTCTAATACGCTGTCTCACAGTGTCTCTACTACGCTGTCTCACACACAGTGTCTCTAATACACTGTCTCACTCTCACAGTGTCTCTAATACACTGTCTCTCACAGTGTCTCTAATACACTGTCTCATACACTGTCTCTAAGACGCTGTCTCACACAGTGTCTCTAATTCGCTGTCTCACACAGTGTCTCTAATACACTGTCTCACACAGAGTCTCTAATACGCTGTCTCACACACAGTCTCTAATACACTGTCTCACACACACACTGTCTCTAATACACTGTCTCTCACACACAGTGTCTCTATTACGCTGTCTCACACAGTGTCTCTAATACGCAGCCTCACAGTGTCTCTAATACGCTGTCTCACACACAGTGTCTCTAATACACTGTCTCACACACAGTGTCTCTAATACACTGTCTCACTCACACGTTGTCTCTAGTACACTGTCTCTCACACGGTGTCTCTAATACACTGCCTCACACACGGTGACTGTAATGCACTGTCCCACACACGGTGTCTCTAATGCACTGTCTCACACACGGTGTCCCTAATACACTGTCTCACACACAGTCTCTAATACACTTTCTCACTCACAGTGTCTCACACACAGTGTCGCTAATACGCTGTCTCTCCAACAGTGTCTCTAATACACTGTCTCTCACAGTGTCTCTAATACACTGTCTCTCACAGTGTCTCTAATACACTGTCTCACACACAGTGTCTCTAATACACTGTCTCACACAGTGTCTCTAATACACTGGCTGACACAGAGTGATTCTAATACACTGTCTCACTTACACAGTGTCTCTAATACACTGTCTCACACACGGTGTCTTTAATACACTGTCTCAAACACGGTGTCTCTAATACACTGTCTCAAACACGGTGTCTCTAATTCACTGTCTCATACACAGTGTCTCTAATGCACTGTCTCAAACACGGTGTCTCTAATACACTGTATCAAACACTGTGTCTCTAATACACTGTCTGACACACAGTGTCTCTAATACACTGTCTCTCAGACACAGTGTCTCTAATACAATATCTGTCACACACAGTGTCTCTAATACACTATCTCTCACAGACAGTGTCTCTAATACACTGTGTCACAGACACGGTCTCTAATGCACTGTCCCACACACGGTGTCTCTAATGTACTGTCTCACACACAGTGTCTCTAATACACTGTCTGAAACACTGTCTCTAATACACTGTCTCACACACAGTGTCTATAGTACACTGTCTCACACACAGTGTCTCTAATACACTGTCTCTCACAGTGTCTCTAATGCACTGTCTCTCACATTGTCTCTAATACACTGTTTCACACACAGTGTCTCTAATACACTGTTGTGCACACAGTGTCTCTAACACACTGTCTCACACACAGTGTCTCTAATGCACTGTCTCACACATGGTGTCTCTAATACACACTCTCTCACACGGTGTGTCTAATACACTGTCACACACTGTCTCTAATACACTGTCTCTCACAGACAGTGTCTCTAATACACTGTCTCTCACAGACAGTGTCTCTAATACACTATCTCTCACACACAGTGTCTCTAATACCCTGTGTCACACGCACTGTCTCTAATGCACTGTCTCACACACAGTGTCTCTAATACACTGTCTCACAGACACAGTGCTCCAATACACTGTCTCTCACACACAGTGTCTCTAATACACTGTCTCTCACACACAGTGTCTCCAATACGCTGTCTCACCCAGTGTCTCTAATACGCTGTCTCACAGTGTCTCTAATACGCTGTCTCACACACAGTGTCTCTAATACACTGTCTCACTCACACGGTGTCTCTAATACACTGTCTCTCACACGGTGTCTCTAATACACTGTCTCACACACGGTGTCTGTAATGCACTGTCCCACACACGGTGTCTCTAATGCACTGTCTCACACACAGTGTTTCTAATACACTGTCTCACACACTGTCTGTAATACACTTTCTCACACAGAGTGTCTCTAATACACTGTCTCACACACAGTGTCGCTAATACACTGTCTCTCACACAGTGTCTCTAATACACTGTCTCTCACAGTGTCTGTAATACACTGTCTCTCACACAGTGTCTCTAATACACTATTGTACACACAGTGTCTCTCATGCACTGTCTCAGACACAGTGTCTCTAATGCACTGTCTCACACACAGTGTCTCTAATACACTGTCTCTCACACACAGTGTCTCTAATACACTATCACTCACACATAGTGTCTCTGATACACTGTGTCACACACACTGTCTCTAATGCACTGTCTCACACACAGTGTCTCTAATACACTGTCTCACACACACAGTGTCTCTAATACACTGTCTCTCACGCACAGTGTCTCTAATACACTGTCTCACACACTGTCTCTAATACACTTTCTCACACACAGTGTCTCTAATACACTGTCTCACAGTGTCTCTAATACACTGTCTCTCACAGTGTCTCTAATACACTGTCTCACACACAGTGTCTCTAATACACTGTTGTACACACAGTGTCTCTAATACGCTGTCTCACACAGTGTCTCTAATATGCTGTCTCACACAGTGTCTCTAATACGCTGTCTCACACACAGTCTCTAATACACTGTCTCATACACGGTGTCTCTAATGCACTGTCTCACACACAGTGTCCCTAATGCACTGTCTCACACACAGTGTCTCTAATACACTGTCTCAAACACGGTGTCTCTAATACACTGTCTCACATACAGTGTCTCTAATGCACTGTCTCACACATGGTGTCTCTAATACACACTCTCTCACACGGTGTCTCTAATACACTGTCACACACTGTCTCTAATACACTGTCTCACACACAGTGTCTCTAATACACTGTCTCTCACACACAGTGTCTCTAATGCACTATCTCTCACACACAGTGTCTCTAATACCCTGTGTCACACACACTGTCTCTAATGCCCTGTCTCACACACAGTGTCTCTAATACACTGTCTCTCACACACAGTGTCTCTAATACGCTGTCTCACACAGTGCCTCTAATACGCTGTCTCACAGTGTCTCTACTACGCTGTCTCACACACAGTGTCTCTAATACACTGTCTCACTCTCACAGTGTCTCTAATACACTGTCTCTCACAGTGTCTCTAATACACTGTCTCATACACTGTCTCTAAGACGCTGTCTCACACAGTGTCTCTAATTCGCTGTCTCACACAGTGTCTCTAATACGCTGTCTCACACACAGTCTCTAATACACTGTCTCACACAGAGTGTCTCTAATACACTGTGTCACACACAGTGTCTCTAATGCACTGTCTCTCACACGCAGTGTCTCTAGTACACTATCACACACAGTGTCTTTTATACACTATCTCTCACACAGTGTCTCTAATACGCTGTCTCACACACAGTCTCTAATACACTGTCTCACACACACAGTGTCTCTAATACACTGTCTCTCACACACAGTGTCTCTAATACGCTGTCTCACACAGTGTCTCTAATACACTGTCTCACACAGAGTGATTATAATGCACTGTCTCACTCACACAGTGTCTCTAATACACTGTCTCACACACGGTGTCTTTAATACACTGTCTCAAACACGGTGTCTCTAATACACTGTCTCAAACACGGTGTCTCTAATACACTGTCTCATACACAGTGTCTCTAATGCACTGTCTCAAACACGGTGTCTCTAATACACTGTATCAAACACTGTGTCTCTAATACACTGTCTCACACACAGTGTCTCTAATACACTGTCTCTCAGACACAGTGTCTCTAATACACTGTCTCTCAGACACAGTGTCTCTAATACACTATCTGTCTCACACAGTGTCTCTAATACACTGTCTCACACAGAGTCTCTAATACGCTGTCTCACACACAGTCTCTAATACACTGTCTCACACACACAGTGTCTCTAATACACTGTCTCTCACACACAGTGTCTCTAATACGCTGTCTCACACAGTGTCTCTAATACGCTGCCTCACAGTGTCTCTAATACGCTGTCTCACACACAGTGTCTCTAATACACTGTCTCACACACAGTGTCTCTAATACACTGTCTCACTCACACGGTGTCTCTAATACACTGTCTCTCACACGGTGTCTGTAATGCACTGTCCCACACACGGTGTCTCTAATGCACTGTCTCACACACAGTGTCTCTAATACACTGTCTCACACACAGTCTCTAATACACTTTCTCACTCACAGTGTCTCACACACAGTGTCGCTAATACACTGTCTCTCCAACAGTGTCTCTAATACACTGTCTCTCACAGTGTCTCTAATACACTGTCTCTCACAGTGTCTCTAATACACTGTCTCACACACAGTGTCTCTAATACACTATTGTACACACAGTGTCTCTAATACACTGTCTCACATTGTCTCTCATGCACTGTCTCACGCACAGTGTCTCTAATGCACTGTCTCTCACTGACAGTGTCTCTAATACACTGTCTCTCACACACAGTGTCTCTAATACACTATCTCTCACACACAGTGTCTCTGATACACTGTGTCACACACACTGTCTCTAATGCACTGTCTCACACACAGTGTCTCTAATACACTGTCTCACACAGTGTCTCTAATACACTGTCTCACACAGAGTGATTATAATGCACTGTCTCACTCACACAGTGTCTCTAATACACTGTCTCACACACGGTGTCTTTAATACACTGTCTCAAACACTGTGTCTCTAATACACTGTCTCAAACACGGTGTCTCTAATACACTGTCTCATACACAGTGTCTCTAATGCACTGTCTCAAACACGGTGTCTCTAATACACTGTATCAAACACTGTGTCTCTAATACACTGTCTCACACACAGTGTCTCTAATACACTGTCTCTCAGACACAGTGTCTCTAATACACTGTCTCTCAGACACAGTGTCTCTAATACACTATCTGTCACACACAGTGTCTCTAATACACTATCTCTCACACACAGTGTCTCTAATACACTGTGTCACAGACACGGTCTCTAATGCACTGTCCCACACACGGTGTCTGTAATGTACTGTCTCACACACAGTGTCTCTAATACACTGTCTCAAACACTGTCTCTAATACACTGTCTCACACACAGTGTCTCTAGTACACTGTCTCACACACAGTGTCTCTAATACACTGTCTATCACAGTGTCTCTCATACACTGTCTCACACACAGTGTCTCTAATGCACTGTCTCACACATGGTGTCTCTAATACACACTCTCTCACACGGTGTCTCTAATACACTGTCACACACTGTCTCTAATACACTGTCTCTCACAGACAGTGTCTCTAATACACTATCTCTCACACACAGTGTCTCTAATACCCTGTGTCACACACACTGTCTCTAATGCACTGTCTCACACACAGTGTCTCTAATACACTGCCTCACACACACAGTGTCTCTAATACACTGTCTCTCACACACAGTGTCTCTACTACACTGTCTCTCACACACAGTGTCTCCAATACGCTGTCTCACCCAGTGTCTCTAATAAGCTGTCTCACACAGTGTCTCTAATACGCTGTGTCACACACAGTGTCGCTAATACAATGTCTCTCACACAGTGTCTCTAATACACTGTCTCTCACAGTGTCTCTAATACACTGTCTCTCACACTGTGTCTCTAATACACTATTGTACACACAGTGTCTCTCATGCACTGTCTCACACACAGTGTCTCTAATACACTGTCTCTCACACACAGTGTCTCTAATACACTATCTCTCACACACAGTGTCTCTGATACACTGTGTCACACACACTGTCTCTAATGCACTGTCTCACACACAGTGTCTCTAATACACTGTCTCACACACACAGTGTCTCTAATACACTGTCTCTCACGCACAGAGTCTCTAATACACTGTCTCACACACTGTCTCTAATACACTTTCTCACACACTGTGTCTCTAATACACTGTCTCACAGTGTCTCTAATACACTGTCTCTCACAGTGTCTCTAATACACTGTCTCACACACAGTGTCTCTAATACACTGTTGTACACACAGTGTCTCTAATACGCTGTGTCACACAGTGTCTCTAATACGCTGTCTCACACAGTGTCTCTAATACGCTGTCTCACACAGAGTGTCTCTAATACACTGTGTCACATACAGTGTCTCTAATGCACTGTCTCTCACACACAGTGTCTCTAATACACTATCACACACACTGTCTTTTATACACTATCTCTCACACAGAGTGTCTCTAATACGCTGTCTCACACAGTGTCTGTAATGCGCTGTCTCACACAGTGTCTCTAATACACTGTCTCAGACAGTGTCTCTAATACACTGTCTCTCACACACAGTGTCTCTAATACACTGTCTCTCACACACAGTGTCTCTAATACGCTGTCTCACACAGTGTCTCTAATATGCTGTCTCACACACAGTGTCTCTAATACACTGTCTCACTCACACGGTGTCTCTAATACACTGTCTCTCACACGGTGTCTCTAATACACTGTCTCATACCCGGTGTCTCTAATGCACTGTCTCACACACAGTGTCCCTAATGCACTGTCTCACACACAGTGTCTCTAATACACTGTCTCAAACACGGTGTCTCTAATACACTGTCTCACATACAGTGTCTCTAATGCACTGTCTCACACATGGTGTCTCTAATACACACTCTCTCACACGGTGTCTCTCATACACTGTCACACACTGTCTCTAATACACTGTCTCACACACAGTGTCTCTATTACACTGTCTCTCACACACAGTGTCTCTAATGCACTATCTCTCACACACAGTGTCTCTAATACCCTGTGTCACACACACTGTCTCTAATGCACTGTCTCACACACAGTGTCTCTAGTACACTGTCTCACACACACAGTGTCTCTAATACACTGTCTCTCACACACGGTGTCTCTAATACACTGTCTCTCACACACAGTGTCTCTAATACGCTGTCTCACACAGTGCCTCTAATACGCTGTCTCACAGTGTCTCTACTACGCTGTCTCACACACAGTGTCTCTAATACACTGTCTCACTCTCACAGTGTCTCTAATACACTGTCTCTCACAGTGTCTCTAATAAACTGTCTCACACACTGTCTCTAAGACGCTGTCTCACACAGTGTCTCTAATTCGCTGTCTCACACAGTGTCTCTAATACGCTGTCTCACACACAGCCTCTAATACACTGTCTCACACAGAGTGTCTCTAATACACTGTGTCACACACAGTGTCTCTAATGCACTGTCTGTGACACGCAGTGTCTCTAGTACACTATCACACACAGTTTCTTTTATACACTATCTCTCACGCAGAGTTTCTCCAATACGCTGTCTCACACAGTGTGTCTAATACGCTGTCTCACACAGTGTCTCTAATACACTGTCTCACACAGAGTCTCTAATACGCTGTCTCACACACAGTCTCTAATACACTGTCTCACACACACAGTGTCTCTAATACACTGTCTCTCACACACAGTGTCTCTAATACGCTGTCTCACACAGTGTCTCTAATACGCTGCCTCACAGTGTCTCTAATACGCTGTCTCACACACAGTGTCTCTAATACACTGTCTCACACACAGTGTCTCTAATACACTGTCTCACTCACACGGTGTCTCTAATACACTGTCTCTCACACGGTGTCTCCAATGCACTGCCTCACACACGGTGACTGTAATGCACTGTCCCACACACGGTGTCTCTAATGCACTGTCTCACACACAGTGTCTCTAATACACTGTCTCACACACAGTCTCTAATACACTTTCTCACTCACAGTGTCTCACACACAGTGTCGCTAATACACTGTCTCTCCAACAGTGTCTCTAATACACTGTCTCTCACAGTGCCTCTAATACACTGTCTCTCACAGTGTCTCTAATACACTGTCTCACACACAGTGTCTCTAATGCACTGTCTCTCACTGACAGTGTCTCTAATACACTTTCTCTCACACACAGTGTCTCTAATACACTATCTCTCACACACAGTGTCTCTAATGCACTGTCTCACACACAGTGTCTCTAATACACTGTCTCTCACACACAGTGTCTCTAATACACTATCTCTCACACACAGTGTCTTTAATACACTATCTCTCACACACAGTGTCTCTAATACACTGTCTCACACAGTGTCTCTAATACGCTGTCTCACACATAGTGTCTCTGATACACTGTCTCACTCACACGGTGTCTCTAATACACTGTCTCACACAGTGTCTCTAATACACTGTCTCACACACAGTGTCTCTAATACACTGTTGTACACACAGTGTCTCTAATACGCTGTCTCACACAGTGTCTCTAATACGCTGTCTCACACAGTGTCTCTAATACGCTGTCTCACACACGGTCTCCAATACACTGTCTCACAGAGAGTGTCTCTAATACACTGTGTCACACACAGTGTCTCTAATGCACTGTCTCTCACACACAGTGTCTCTAATACACTGTCTCTCACACACAGTGTCTCTAATACGCTGTCTCACACAGTGCCTCTAATACGCTGTCTCACAGTGTCTCTACTACGCTGTCTCACACACAGTGTCTCTAATACACTGTCTCACTCTCACAGTGTCTCTAATACACTGTCTCACACACTGTCTCTAAGACGCTGTCTCACACAGTGTCTCTAATTCGCTGTCTCACACAGTGTCTCTAATACGCTGTCTCACAAACAGCCTCTAATACACTGTCTCACACAGTGTCTCTAATACACTGTGTCACACACAGTGTCTCTAATGCACTGTCTGTGACACGCAGTGTCTCTAGTACACTATCACACACAGTGTCTTTTATACACTATCTCTCACGCAGAGTGTCTCCAATACGCTGTCTCACACAGTGTCTCTAATACGCTGTCTCACACAGTGTCTCTAATACACTGTCTCACACAGAGTCTCTAATACACTGTCTCACACACACAGTGTCTCTAATACGCTGTCTCACACAGTGTCTCTAATACGCTGTCTCACACAGTGTCTCTAATACGCTGCCTCACAGTGTCTCTAATACGCTGTCTCACACACAGTGTCTCTAATACACTGTCTCACACACAGTGTCTCTAATACACTGTCTCACTCACACGGTGTCTCTAATACACTGTCTCTCACACGGTGTCTCTAATGCACTGCCTCACACACGGTGACTGTAATGCACTGTCCCACACACGGTGTCTCTAATGCACTGTCTCACACACAGTGTCTCTAATACACTGTCTCACACACAGTCTCTAATACACTTTCTCACTCACAGTGTCTCACACACAGTGTCGCTAATACACTGTCTCTCCAACAGTGTCTCTAATACACTGTCTCTCACAGTGTCTCTAATACACTGTCTCTCACAGTGTCTCTAATACACTGTCTCACACACAGTGTCTCTAATGCACTGTCTCACGCACAGTGTCTCTAATGCACTGTCTCACACACAGTGTCTCTAATACACTGCCTCAAACACGGTGTCTCTAATACACTGTCTCACATACAGTGTCTCTAATGCACTGTCTGACACTTGGTGTCTCTAATACACACTGTCTCACACAGTGTCTCTAATACACTGTCTCTCACACACAGTGTCTCTAATGCACTATCTCTCACACACAGTGTCTCTAATACCCTGTGTCACACACACTGTCTCTAATGCACGGTCTCACACACAGTGTCTCTAATGCACTGTCTCACGCACACAGTGTCTCTAATACACTGTCTCTCACACACAGTGTCTCTAATACACTATCTGTCACACACAGTGTCTTTTATACACTATCTCGCACACAGTGTCTCTAATACGCTGTCTCACACAGTGTCTCTAATACGCTGTCTCACACACAGTGTCTCTAATACACTGTCTCACACAGTGTCTCTAATACACTGTCTCTCACACACAGTGTCTCTAATGCACTATCTCTCACACACAGTGTCTCTAATACCCTGTGTCACACACACTGTCTCTAATGCACTGTCTCACACACAGTGTCTCTAATACGCTGTCTCACACACAGTGTCTCTAATACACTGTCTCTCACACAGTGTCTCTAATGCCCTGTCTCTCACATACAGTGTCTCTAATACACTGTCTCACACACAGTGTCTCTAATACACTGTCTATCACACACAGTATCTTTTATACACTATCTCACACACAGTGTCTCTAATATGCTGTCTCACACAGTGTCTCTAATACGCTGTCTCACACACAGTGTCTCTAATACACTGTCTCACTCACACAGTGTCTCTAATACCCTGTCTCACACACGGTGTCTCTAATACACTGTCTCAAACACGGTGTCTCTAATACACTGTCTCAAACACGGTGTCTCTAATACACTGTGTCATACAGGGTGTCTCTAATGCACTGTCTCAAGCACGGTGTCTCTAATACACTGTATCAGACAATGTGTCTCTAATACACTGTCTCACACACAGTGTCTCTAATACACTGTCTATCAGACACAGTGTCTCTAATACACTATCTCTCACACAGTGTCTCTAATACACTATCTCTCACACACAGTGTCTCTAATACACTGTGTCACACACACGGTCTCTAATGCACTGTCTCAAACACGGTGTCTCTAATACACTGTCTCAAACACGGTGCCTCTAATACACTGTCTCACACACAGTGTCTCTAATACGCTGTCTCACATACAGTGTCTCTAATACACTGTCTCACTCACACAGTGTCTCTAATACACTGTCTCTCACAGTGTCTCTAATACACTGTCTCTCACATTGTCTCTAATACACTGTTTCACACACAGTGTCTCTAATACACTGTTGTACACACAGTGTCTCTAATACACTGTCTCACACACAGTGTCTCTAATGCACTGTCTCACACATGGTGTCTCTAATACACACTCTCTCACACGGTGTCTCTAATACACTGTCACACACTGTCTCTAATACACTGTCTCTCACAGACAGTGTCTCTAATACACTATCTCTCACACACAGTGTCTCTAATACCCTGTGTCACACACACTGTCTCTAATGCACTGTCTCACACACAGTGTCTCTAATACACTGTCTCACACACACAGTGTCTCTAATACACTGTCTCTCACACACAGTGTCTCTAATACACAGTCTCTCACACACAGTGTCTCCAATAAGCTGTCTCACACATTGTCTCTAATACGCTCTCACACAGTGTCTCTAATACATTGTCTCACATACAGTGTCTCTAATGCACTGTCTCACACATGGTGTCTCTAATACACACTCTCTCACACGGTGTCTCTAATACACTGTCTCACACACAGTGTCTCTAATACACTGTCTCTCACACACAGTGTCTCTAATGCACTATCTCTCACACACAGTGTCTCTAATACCCTGTGTCACACACACTGTCTCTAATACACTGCCTCACACACAGTGTCTCTAATACACTGTCTCACACACACAGTGTCTCTAATACACTGTCTCACACACACAGTGTCTCTAATACACTGTCTCTCACGCACAGTGTCTCTAATACACTGTCTCTCACGCACAGTGTCTTTAATACACTATCTCTCACACACAGTGTCTCTAATACACTGTCTCACACAGTGTCTCTAATTCGCTGTCTCACACAGTGTCTCTAATACGCTGTCTCACACATAGTGTCTCTAATACACTGTCTCACTCACACGGTGTCTCTAATACACTGTCTCACACACAGTGTCTCCAATACACTGTCTCACACACTGTCTCTAATACACTTTCTCACACACCGTGTCTCTAATACACTGTCTCTCACAGTGTCTCTAATACACTGTCTCACACACAGTGTCTCTAATACACTGTTGTACACACAGTGTCTCTAATACGCTGTCTCACACAGTGTCTCTAATAAGCTGTCTCACACACAGTCTCTAATACACTGTCTCACACAGAGTGTCTCTAATACACTGTGTCACATACAGTGTCTCTAATGCACTGTCTCTCACACACAGTGTCTCTAATACACTATCACACACACTGTCTTTTATACACTATCTCTCACACAGAGTGTCTCTAATACGCTGTCTCACACAGTGTCTGTAATGCGCTGTCTCACACAGTGTCTCTAATACACTGTCTCAGACAGTGTCTCTAATACACTGTCTCTCACACACAGTGTCTCTAATACACTGTCTCTCACACACAGTGTCTCTAATACGCTGTCTCACACAGTGTCTCTAATATGCTGTCTCACACACAGTGTCTCTAATACACTGTCTCACTCACACGGTGTCTCTAATACACTGTCTCTCACACGGTGTCTCTAATACACTGTCTCATACACGGTGTCTCTAATGCACTGTCTCACACACAGTGTCCCTAATGCACTGTCTCACACACAGTGTCTCTAATACACTGTCTCAAACACGGTGTCTCTAATACACTGTCTCACATACAGTGTCTCTAATGCACTGTCTCACACATGGTGTCTCTAATACACACTCTCTCACACGGTGTCTCTAATACACTGTCACACACTGTCTCTAATACACTGTCTCTCACAGACAGTGTCTCTAATACACTATCTCTCACACACAGTGTCTCTAATACCCTGTGTCACACACACTGTCTCTAATGCACTGTCTCACACACAGTGTCTCTAATACACTGTCTCACACACACAGTGTCTCTAATACACTGTCTCTCACACACAGTGTCTCTAATACACAGTCTCTCACACACAGTGTCTCCAATAAGCTGTCTCACACATTGTCTCTAATACGCTCTCACACAGTGTCTCTAATACATTGTCTCACATACAGTGTCTCTAATGCACTGTCTCACACATGGTGTCTCTAATACACACTCTCTCACACGGTGTCTCTAATACACTGTCTCACACACAGTGTCTCTAATACACTGTCTCTCACACACAGTGTCTCTAATGCACTATCTCTCACACACAGTGTCTCTAATACCCTGTGTCACACACACTGTCTCTAATACACTGCCTCACACACAGTGTCTCTAATACACTGTCTCACACACACAGTGTCTCTAATACACTGTCTCACACACACAGTGTCTCTAATACACTGTCTCTCACGCACAGTGTCTCTAATACACTGTCTCTCACGCACAGTGTCTTTAATACACTATCTCTCACACACAGTGTCTCTAATACACTGTCTCACACAGTGTCTCTAATTCGCTGTCTCACACAGTGTCTCTAATACGCTGTCTCACACATAGTGTCTCTAATACACTGTCTCACTCACACGGTGTCTCTAATACACTGTCTCACACACAGTGTCTCCAATACACTGTCTCACACACTGTCTCTAATACACTTTCTCACACACCGTGTCTCTAATACACTGTCTCTCACAGTGTCTCTAATACACTGTCTCACACACAGTGTCTCTAATACACTGTTGTACACACAGTGTCTCTAATACGCTGTCTCACACAGTGTCTCTAATAAGCTGTCTCACACACAGTCTCTAATACACTGTCTCACACAGAGTGTCTCTAATACACTGTGTCACATACAGTGTCTCTAATGCACTGTCTCTCACACACAGTGTCTCTAATACACTATCACACACACTGTCTTTTATACACTATCTCTCACACAGAGTGTCTCTAATACGCTGTCTCACACAGTGTCTGTAATGCGCTGTCTCACACAGTGTCTCTAATACACTGTCTCAGACAGTGTCTCTAATACACTGTCTCTCACACACAGTGTCTCTAATACACTGTCTCTCACACACAGTGTCTCTAATACGCTGTCTCACACAGTGTCTCTAATATGCTGTCTCACACACAGTGTCTCTAATACACTGTCTCACTCACACGGTGTCTCTAATACACTGTCTCTCACACGGTGTCTCTAATACACTGTCTCATACACGGTGTCTCTAATGCACTGTCTCACACACAGTGTCCCTAATGCACTGTCTCACGCACAGTGTCTCTAATACACTGTCTCAAACACGGTGTCTCTAATACACTGTCTCACATACAGTGTCTCTAATGCACTGTCTCACACATGGTGTCTCTAATACACACTCTCTCACACGGTGTCTCTCATACACTGTCACACACTGTCTCTAATACACTGTCTCACACACAGTGTCTCTATTACACTGTCTCTCACACACAGTGTCTCTAATGCACTATCTCTCACACACAGTGTCTCTAATACCCGGTGTCACACACACTGTCTCTAATGCACTGTCTCACACACAGTGTCTCTAGTACACTGTCTCACACACACAGTGTCTCTAATACACTGTCTCTCACACACGGTGTCTCTAATACACTGTCTCTCACACACAGTGTCTCTAATACGCTGTCTCACACAGTGCCTCTAATACGCTGTCTCACAGTGTCTCTACTACGCTGTCTCACACACAGTGTCTCTAATACACTGTCTCACTCTCACAGTGTCTCTAATACACTGTCTCTCACAGTGTCTCTAATAAACTGTCTCACACACTGTCTCTAAGACGCTGTCTCACACAGTGTCTCTAATTCGCTGTCTCACACAGTGTCTCTAATACGCTGTCTCACACACAGCCTCTAATACACTGTCTCACACAGAGTGTCTCTAATACACTGTGTCACACACAGTGTCTCTAATGCACTGTCTGTGACACGCAGTGTCTCTAGTACACTATCACACACAGTGTCTTTTATACACTATCTCTCACGCAGAGTTTCTCCAATACGCTGTCTCACACAGTGTGTCTAATACGCTGTCTCACACAGTGTCTCTAATACACTGTCTCACACAGAGTCTCTAATACGCTGTCTCACACACAGTCTCTAATACACTGTCTCACACACACAGTGTCTCTAATACACTGTCTCTCACACACAGTGTCTCTAATACGCTGTCTCACACAGTGTCTCTAATACGCTGCCTCACAGTGTCTCTAATACGCTGTCTCACACACAGTGTCTCTAATACACTGTCTCACACACAGTGTCTCTAATACACTGTCTCACTCACACGGTGTCTCTAATACACTGTCTCTCACACGGTGTCTCCAATGCACTGCCTCACACACGGTGACTGTAATGCACTGTCCCACACACGGTGTCTCTAATGCACTGTCTCACACACAGTGTCTCTAATACACTGTCTCACACACAGTCTCTAATACACTTTCTCACTCACAGTGTCTCACACACAGTGTCGCTAATACACTGTCTCTCCAACAGTGTCTCTAATACACTGTCTCTCACAGTGCCTCTAATACACTGTCTCTCACAGTGTCTCTAATACACTGTCTCACACACAGTGTCTCTAATGCACTGTCTCTCACTGACAGTGTCTCTAATACACTTTCTCTCACACACAGTGTCTCTAATACACTATCTCTCACACACAGTGTCTCTAATGCACTGTCTCACACACAGTGTCTCTAATACACTGTCTCTCACACACAGTGTCTCTAATACACTATCTCTCACACACAGTGTCTTTAATACACTATCTCTCACACACAGTGTCTCTAATACACTGTCTCACACAGTGTCTCTAATACGCTGTCTCACACATAGTGTCTCTGATACACTGTCTCACTCACACGGTGTCTCTAATACACTGTCTCACACAGTGTCTCTAATACACTGTCTCACACACAGTGTCTCTAATACACTGTTGTACACACAGTGTCTCTAATACGCTGTCTCACACAGTGTCTCTAATACGCTGTCTCACACTGTGTCTCTAATACGCTGTCTCACACACGGTCTCCAATACACTGTCTCACAGAGAGTGTCTCTAATACACTGTGTCACACACAGTGTCTCTAATGCACTGTCTCTCACACACAGTGTCTCTAATACACTGTCTCTCACACACAGTGTCTCTAATACGCTGTCTCACACAGTGCCTCTAATACGCTGTCTCACAGTGTCTCTACTACGCTGTCTCACACACAGTGTCTCTAATACACTGTCTCACTCTCACAGTGTCTCTAATACACTGTCTCACACACTGTCTCTAAGACGCTGTCTCACACAGTGTCTCTAATTCGCTGTCTCACACAGTGTCTCTAATACGCTGTCTCACAAACAGCCTCTAATACACTGTCTCACACAGTGTCTCTAATACACTGTGTCACACACAGTGTCTCTAATGCACTGTCTGTGACACGCAGTGTCTCTAGTACACTATCACACACAGTGTCTTTTATACACTATCTCTCACGCAGAGTGTCTCCAATACGCTGTCTCACACAGTGTCTCTAATACGCTGTCTCACACAGTGTCTCTAATACACTGTCTCACACAGAGTCTCTAATACACTGTCTCACACACACAGTGTCTCTAATACGCTGTCTCACACAGTGTCTCTAATACGCTGTCTCACACAGTGTCTCTAATACACTGTCTCACACACGGTGTCTTTAATACACTGTCTCAAACACGGTGTCTCTAATACACTGTCTCAAACACGGTGTCTCTAATACACTGTATCAAACACTGTGTCTCTAATACACTGTCTCACACACAGTGTCTCTAATACACTGTCTCTCAGACACAGTGTCTCTAATACACTGTCTCTCAGACACAGTGTCTCTAATACACTATCTGTCACACACAGTGTCTCTAATACACTATCTCTCACACACAGTGTCTCTAATACACTGTGTCACAGACACGGTCTCTAATGCACTGTCCCACACACGGTGTCTGTAATGTACTGTCTCACACACAGTGTCTCTAATACACTGTCTCAAACACTGTCTCTAATACACTGTCTCACACACAGTGTCTCTAGTACACTGTCTCACACACAGTGTCTCTAATACACTGTCTATCACAGTGTCTCTCATACACTGTCTCACACACAGTGTCTCTAATGCACTGTCTCACACATGGTGTCTAATACACAGTCTCTCACACGGTGTCTCTAATACACTGTCACACACTGTCTCTAATACACTGTCTCTCACAGACAGTGTCTCTAATACACTATCTCTCACACACAGTGTCTCTAATACCCTGTGTCACACACACTGTCTCTAATGCACTGTCTCACACACAGTGTCTCTAATACACTGTCTCACACACACAGTGTCTCTAATACACTGTCTCTCACACACAGTGTCTCTAATACACTGTCTCTCACACACAGTGTCTCCAATACGCTGTCTCACCCAGTGTCTCTAATACGCTGTCTCACACAGTGTCTCTAATACGCTGTCTCACACACAGTGTCGCTAATACACTGTCTCTCACACAGTGTCTCTAATACACTGTCACACACTGTCTCTAATACACTGTCTCTCACAGACAGTGTCTCTAATACACTATTTCTCACACACAGTGTCTCTAATACCCTGTGTCACACACTGTCTCTAATGCACTGTCTCACACACAGTGTCTCTAATACACTGTCTCACACACACAGTGTCTCTAATACACTGTCTCTCACACACAGTGTCTCTAATACACTGTCTCTCACACACAGTGTCTCCAATACGCTGTCTCACCCAGTGTCTCTAATACACTGTCTCACACAGTGTCTCTAATACGCTGTCTCACACACAGTGTCGCTAATACACTGTCTCTCACACAGTGTTTCTAATACACTGTCTCTCACAGTGTCTCTAATACACTGTCTCTCACACAGTGTCTCTAATACACTATTGTACACACAGCGTCTCTCATGCACTGTCTCACACACAGTGTCTCTAATGCACTGTCTCACACACAGTGTCTCTAATACACTGTCTCTCACACACAGTGTCTCTAATACACTATCTCTCACACACAGTGTCTCTGATACACTGTGTCACACACACTGTCTCTAATGCACTGTCTCACACACAGTGTCTCTAATACACTGTCTCACACACACAGTGTCTCTAATACACTGTCTCTCACGCACAGTGTCTCTAATACACTGTCTCACACACTGTCTCTAATACACTTTCTCACACACAGTGTCTCTAATACACTGTCTCACAGTGTCTCTAATACACTGTCTCTCACAGTGTCTCTAATACACTGTCTCACACACAGTGTCTCTAATACACTGTTGTACACACAGTGTCTCTAATACGCTGTCTCACACAGTGTCTCTAATACGCTGTCTCACACAGTGTCTCTAATACGCTGTCTCACACACAGTCTCTAATACACTGTCTCACACAGAGTGTCTCTAATACACTGTGTCACACACAGTGTCTCTAATGCACTGTCTCTCACACACAGTGTCTCTAATACACTATCACACACACTGTCTTTTAGACACTATCTCTCACACAGAGTGTCTCTAATACGCTGTCTCACACAGTGTCTCTAATGCGCTGTCTCACACAGTGTCTCTAATACACTGTCTCTCAGACACAGTGTCTCTAATACACTATCTGTCACACACAGTGTCTCTAATACACTATCTCTCACACACAGTGTCTCTAATACACTGTGTCACAGACACGGTCTCTAATGCACTGTCCCACACACGGTGTCTGTAATGTACTGTCTCACACACAGTGTCTCTAATACACTGTCTCAAACACTGTCTCTAATACACTGTCTCACACACAGTGTCTCTAGTACACTGTCTCACACACAGTGTCTCTAATACACTGTCTATCACAGTGTCTCTCATACACTGTCTCACACACAGTGTCTCTAATGCACTGTCTCACACATGGTGTCTAATACACAGTCTCTCACACGGTGTCTCTAATACACTGTCACACACTGTCTCTAATACACTGTCTCTCACAGACAGTGTCTCTAATACACTATCTCTCACACACAGTGTCTCTAATACCCTGTGTCACACACACTGTCTCTAATGCACTGTCTCACACACAGTGTCTCTAATACACTGTCTCACACACACAGTGTCTCTAATACACTGTCTCTCACACACAGTGTCTCTAATACACTGTCTCTCACACACAGTGTCTCCAATACGCTGTCTCACCCAGTGTCTCTAATACGCTGTCTCACACAGTGTCTCTAATACGCTGTCTCACACACAGTGTCGCTAATACACTGTCTCTCACACAGTGTCTCTAATACACTGTCACACACTGTCTCTAATACACTGTCTCTCACAGACAGTGTCTCTAATACACTATTTCTCACACACAGTGTCTCTAATACCCTGTGTCACACACTGTCTCTAATGCACTGTCTCACACACAGTGTCTCTAATACACTGTCTCACACACACAGTGTCTCTAATACACTGTCTCTCACACACAGTGTCTCTAATACACTGTCTCTCACACACAGTGTCTCCAATACGCTGTCTCACCCAGTGTCTCTAATACACTGTCTCACACAGTGTCTCTAATACGCTGTCTCACACACAGTGTCGCTAATACACTGTCTCTCACACAGTGTTTCTAATACACTGTCTCTCACAGTGTCTCTAATACACTGTCTCTCACACAGTGTCTCTAATACACTATTGTACACACAGCGTCTCTCATGCACTGTCTCACACACAGTGTCTCTAATGCACTGTCTCACACACAGTGTCTCTAATACACTGTCTCTCACACACAGTGTCTCTAATACACTATCTCTCACACACAGTGTCTCTGATACACTGTGTCACACACACTGTCTCTAATGCACTGTCTCACACACAGTGTCTCTAATACACTGTCTCACACACACAGTGTCTCTAATACACTGTCTCTCACGCACAGTGTCTCTAATACACTGTCTCACACACTGTCTCTAATACACTTTCTCACACACAGTGTCTCTAATACACTGTCTCACAGTGTCTCTAATACACTGTCTCTCACAGTGTCTCTAATACACTGTCTCACACACAGTGTCTCTAATACACTGTTGTACACACAGTGTCTCTAATACG
The DNA here is from genome assembly GCF_030028105.1 of Mobula birostris. Lineage (NCBI taxonomy): Eukaryota > Metazoa > Chordata > Chondrichthyes > Myliobatiformes > Myliobatidae > Mobula > Mobula birostris. The sequence goes on from NW_027278301.1 coordinate 217,407, forward strand.
CTGTCTCACACAGTGTCTCTAATACGCTGTCTCACACAGTGTCTCTAATACGCTGTCTCACACACAGTCTCTAATACACTGTCTCACACAGAGTGTCTCTAATACACTGTGTCACACACAGTGTCTCTAATGCACTGTCTCTCACACACAGTGTCTCTAATACACTATCACACACACTGTCTTTTAGACACTATCTCTCACACAGAGTGTCTCTAATACGCTGTCTCACACAGTGTCTCTAATGCGCTGTGTCACACAGTGTCTCTAATACACTGTCTCAGACAGTGTCTCTAATACACTGTCTCATACACTGTGTCTCTAATGCACTGTCTCACACACAGTGTCTCTAATGCACTGTCTCACACACAGAGTCTCTAATACACTGCCTCAAACACGGTGTCTCTAATACACTGTCTCACATACAGTGTCTCTAATGCACTGTCTGACACATGGTGTCTCTAATACACACTGTCTCACACAGTGTCTTTAATACACTGTCTCTCACACACAGTGTCTCTAATGCACTATCTCTCACACACAGTGTCTCTAATACCCTGTGTCACACACACTGTCTCTAATGCACGGTCTCACACACAGTGTCTCTAATGCACTGTCTCACACACACAGTGTCTCTAATACACTGTCTCTCACACACAGTGTCTTTTATACACTATCTCGCACACAGTGTCTCTAATACGCTGTCTCACACAGTGTCTCTAATACGCTGTCTCACACACAGTGTCTCTAATACACTGTCTCACACAGTGTCTCTAATACACTGTCTCACACAGTGTCTCTAATACACTGTCTCTCACAGACAGTGTCTCTAATGCACTATCTCTCACACACAGTGTCTCTAATACCCTGTGTCACACACACTGTCTCTAATGCACTGTCTCACACACAGTGTCTCTAATACGCTGTCTCACACACAGTGTCTCTAATACACTGTCTGTCACACGGTGTCTCTAATACGCTGTCTCACACATGGTATCTCGAGTACACTGTCTCTCATACAGTGTCTAATACACTGTCTCTCACACGGTGTATCTAATACACTGTCTCACACACAGTGTCTCTAATGCCCTGTCTCTCACATACAGTGTCTCTAATACACTGTCTCACACACAGTGTCTCTAATACACTGTCTATCACACACAGTATCTTTTATACACTATCTCACACACAGTGTCTCTAATATGCTGTCTCACACAGTGTCTCTAATACGCTGTCTCACACACAGTGTCTCTAATACACTGTCTCACTCACACAGTGTCTCTAATACCCTGTCTCACACACGGTGTCTCTAATACACTGTCTCAAACACGGTGTCTCTAATACACTGTCTCAAACACGGTGTCTCTAATACACTGTGTCATACAGGGTGTCTCTAATGCACTGTCTCAAGCACGGTGTCTCTAATACACTGTATCAAACAATGTGTCTCTAATACACTGTCTCACACACAGTGTCTCTAATACACTGTCTATCAGACACAGTGTCTCTAATACACTATCTCTCACACAGTGTCTCTAATACACTATCTCTCACACACAGTGTCTCTAATACACTGTGTCACACACACGGTCTCTAATGCACTGTCTCAAACACGGTGTCTCTAATACACTGTCTCAAACACGGTGCCTCTAATACACTGTCTCACACACAGTGTCTCTAATACGCTGTCTCACATACAGTGTCTCTAATACACTGTCTCACTCACACGGTGTCTCTAATACACTGTCTCTCACACGGTGTCTCTAATACACTGTCTCACACACGGTGTCTGTAATACACTGTCCCACACACGGTGTCTCTAATGCACTGTCTCACACACAGTGTCTCTAATACACTGTCTCAAACACTGTCTCTAATACACTGTCTCACACACAGTGTCTCTAATACACTGTCTCTCACACACAGTGTCTCTAATACCCTGTGTCACACACACTGTCTCTAATGCACTGTCTCACACACAGTGTCTCTAATACACTGTCTCACAGACACAGTGTCTCTAATACACTGTCTCTCACACACAGTGTCTCTAATACACTGTCTCTCACACACAGTGTCTCCAATACGCTGTCTCACCCAGTGTCTCTAATACGCTGTCTCACACAGTGTCTCTAATACACTGTCTCACAGTGTCTCTAATACGCTGTCTCACACACAGTGTCTCTAATACACTGTCTCACTCACACGGTGTCTCTAATACACTGTCTCTCACACGGTGTCTCTAATACACTTTCTCACACACGGTGTCTGTAATGCACTGTCCCACACACGGTGTCTCTAATGCACTGTCTCACACACAGTGTTTCTAATACACTGTCTCACACACTGTCTGTAATACACTTTCTCACACACAGTGTCTCTAATAAACTGTCTCACACACAGTGTCGCTAATACACTGTCTCTCACACAGTGTCTCTAATACACTGTCTCTCACACAGTGTCTCTAATACACTATTGTACACACAGTGTCTCTCATGCACTGTCTCAGACACAGTGTCTCTAATGCACTGTCTCACACACAGTGTCTCTAATACACTGTCTCTCACACACAGTGTCTCTAATACACTATCACTCACACACAGTGTCTCTGATACACTGTGTCACACACACTGTCTCTAATGCACTGTCTCACACACAGTGTCTCTAATACACTGTCTCACACACACAGTGTCTCTAATACACTGTCTCTCACGCACAGTGTCTCTAATACACTGTCTCACACACTGTCTCTAATACACTTTCTCACACACAGTGTCTCTAATACACTGTCTCACAGTGTCTCTAATACACTGTCTCTCACAGTGTCTCTAATACACTGTCTCACACACAGTGTCTCTAATACACTGTTGTACACACAGTGTCTCTAATACGCTGTCTCACACAGTGTCTCTAATACGCTGTCTCACACAGTGTCTCTAATACGCTGTCTCACACACAGTCTCTAATACACTGTCTGTCACACGGTGTCTCTAATACGCTGTCTCACACATGGTATCTCGAGTACACTGTCTCTCATACAGTGTCTAATACACTGTCTCTCACACGGTGTATCTAATACACTGTCTCACACACAGTGTCTCTAATGCCCTGTCTCTCACATACAGTGTCTCTAATACACTGTCTCACACACGGTGTCTCTAATACACTGTCTCAAACACGGTGTCTCTAATACACTGTCTCAAACACGGTGTCTCTAATACACTGTGTCATACAGGGTGTCTCTAATGCACTGTCTCAAGCACGGTGTCTCTAATACACTGTATCAAACAATGTGTCTCTAATACACTGTCTCACACACAGTGTCTCTAATACACTGTCTATCAGACACAGTGTCTCTAATACACTATCTCTCACACAGTGTCTCTAATACACTATCTCTCACACACAGTGTCTCTAATACACTGTGTCACACACACGGTCTCTAATGCACTGTCTCAAACACGGTGTCTCTAATACACTGTCTCAAACACGGTGCCTCTAATACACTGTCTCACACACAGTGTCTCTAATACGCTGTCTCACATACAGTGTCTCTAATACACTGTCTCACTCACACGGTGTCTCTAATACACTGTCTCTCACACGGTGTCTCTAATACACTGTCTCACACACGGTGTCTGTAATACACTGTCTCTCACACGGTGTCTCTAATACACTGTCTCACACACGGTGTCTGTAATACACTGTCCCACACACGGTGTCTCTAATGCACTGTCTCACACACAGTGTCTCTAATACACTGTCTCAAACACTGTCTCTAATACACTGTCTCACACACAGTGTCTCTAATACACTGTCTCTCACACACAGTGTCTCTAATACCCTGTGTCACACACACTGTCTCTAATGCACTGTCTCACACACAGTGTCTCTAATACACTGTCTCACAGACACAGTGTCTCTAATACACTGTCTCTCACACACAGTGTCTCTAATACACTGTCTCTCACACACAGTGTCTCCAATACGCTGTCTCACCCAGTGTCTCTAATACGCTGTCTCACACAGTGTCTCTAATACGCTGTCTCACAGTGTCTCTAATACGCTGTCTCACACACAGTGTCTCTAATACACTGTCTCACTCACACGGTGTCTCTAATACACTGTCTCTCACACGGTGTCTCTAATACACTTTCTCACACACGGTGTCTGTAATGCACTGTCCCACACACGGTGTCTCTAATGCACTGTCTCACACACAGTGTTTCTAATACACTGTCTCACACACTGTCTGTAATACACTTTCTCACACACAGTGTCTCTAATACACTGTCTCACACACAGTGTCGCTAATACACTGTCTCTCACACAGTGTCTCTAATACACTGTCTCTCACACAGTGTCTCTAATACACTATTGTACACACAGTGTCTCTCATGCACTGTCTCAGACACAGTGTCTCTAATGCACTGTCTCACACACAGTGTCTCTAATACACTGTCTCTCACACACAGTGTCTCTAATACACTATCACTCACACACAGTGTCTCTGATACACTGTGTCACACACACTGTCTCTAATGCACTGTCTCACACACAGTGTCTCTAATACACTGTCTCACACACACAGTGTCTCTAATACACTGTCTCTCACGCACAGTGTCTCTAATACACTGTCTCACACACTGTCTCTAATACACTTTCTCACACACAGTGTCTCTAATACACTGTCTCACAGTGTCTCTAATACACTGTCTCTCACAGTGTCTCTAATACACTGTCTCACACACAGTGTCTCTAATACACTGTTGTACACACAGTGTCTCTAATACGCTGTCTCACACAGTGTCTCTAATACGCTGTCTCACACAGTGTCTCTAATACGCTGTCTCACACACAGTCTCTAATACACTGTCTCATACACGGTGTCTCTAATGCACTGTCTCACACACAGTGTCCCTAATGCACTGTCTCACACACAGTGTCTCTAATACACTGTCTCAAACACGGTGTCTCTAATACACTGTCTCACATACAGTGTCTCTAATGCACTGTCTCACACATGGTGTCTCTAATACACACTCTCTCACACGGTGTCTCTAATACACTGTCACACACTGTCTCTAATACACTGTCTCACACACAGTGTCTCTAATACACTGTCTCTCACACACAGTGTCTCTAATGCACTATCTCTCACACACAGTGTCTCTAATACCCTGTGTCACACACACTGTCTCTAATGCCGTGTCTCACACACAGTGTCTCTAATACACTGTCTCTCACACACAGTGTCTCTAATACGCTGTCTCACACAGTGCCTCTAATACGCTGTCTCACAGTGTCTCTACTACGCTGTCTCACACACAGTGTCTCTAATACACTGTCTCACTCTCACAGTGTCTCTAATACACTGTCTCTCACAGTGTCTCTAATACACTGTCTCATACACTGTCTCTAAGACGCTGTCTCACACAGTGTCTCTAATTCGCTGTCTCACACAGTGTCTCTAATACACTGTCTCACACAGAGTCTCTAATACGCTGTCTCACACACAGTCTCTAATACACTGTCTCACACACACACTGTCTCTAATACACTGTCTCTCACACACAGTGTCTCTATTACGCTGTCTCACACAGTGTCTCTAATACGCAGCCTCACAGTGTCTCTAATACGCTGTCTCACACACAGTGTCTCTAATACACTGTCTCACACACAGTGTCTCTAATACACTGTCTCACTCACACGTTGTCTCTAGTACACTGTCTCTCACACGGTGTCTCTAATACACTGCCTCACACACGGTGACTGTAATGCACTGTCCCACACACGGTGTCTCTAATGCACTGTCTCACACACGGTGTCCCTAATACACTGTCTCACACACAGTCTCTAATACACTTTCTCACTCACAGTGTCTCACACACAGTGTCGCTAATACGCTGTCTCTCCAACAGTGTCTCTAATACACTGTCTCTCACAGTGTCTCTAATACACTGTCTCTCACAGTGTCTCTAATACACTGTCTCACACACAGTGTCTCTAATACACTGTCTCACACAGTGTCTCTAATACACTGGCTGACACAGAGTGATTCTAATACACTGTCTCACTTACACAGTGTCTCTAATACACTGTCTCACACACGGTGTCTTTAATACACTGTCTCAAACACGGTGTCTCTAATACACTGTCTCAAACACGGTGTCTCTAATTCACTGTCTCATACACAGTGTCTCTAATGCACTGTCTCAAACACGGTGTCTCTAATACACTGTATCAAACACTGTGTCTCTAATACACTGTCTGACACACAGTGTCTCTAATACACTGTCTCTCAGACACAGTGTCTCTAATACAATATCTGTCACACACAGTGTCTCTAATACACTATCTCTCACAGACAGTGTCTCTAATACACTGTGTCACAGACACGGTCTCTAATGCACTGTCCCACACACGGTGTCTCTAATGTACTGTCTCACACACAGTGTCTCTAATACACTGTCTGAAACACTGTCTCTAATACACTGTCTCACACACAGTGTCTATAGTACACTGTCTCACACACAGTGTCTCTAATACACTGTCTCTCACAGTGTCTCTAATGCACTGTCTCTCACATTGTCTCTAATACACTGTTTCACACACAGTGTCTCTAATACACTGTTGTGCACACAGTGTCTCTAACACACTGTCTCACACACAGTGTCTCTAATGCACTGTCTCACACATGGTGTCTCTAATACACACTCTCTCACACGGTGTGTCTAATACACTGTCACACACTGTCTCTAATACACTGTCTCTCACAGACAGTGTCTCTAATACACTGTCTCTCACAGACAGTGTCTCTAATACACTATCTCTCACACACAGTGTCTCTAATACCCTGTGTCACACGCACTGTCTCTAATGCACTGTCTCACACACAGTGTCTCTAATACACTGTCTCACAGACACAGTGCTCCAATACACTGTCTCTCACACACAGTGTCTCTAATACACTGTCTCTCACACACAGTGTCTCCAATACGCTGTCTCACCCAGTGTCTCTAATACGCTGTCTCACAGTGTCTCTAATACGCTGTCTCACACACAGTGTCTCTAATACACTGTCTCACTCACACGGTGTCTCTAATACACTGTCTCTCACACGGTGTCTCTAATACACTGTCTCACACACGGTGTCTGTAATGCACTGTCCCACACACGGTGTCTCTAATGCACTGTCTCACACACAGTGTTTCTAATACACTGTCTCACACACTGTCTGTAATACACTTTCTCACACAGAGTGTCTCTAATACACTGTCTCACACACAGTGTCGCTAATACACTGTCTCTCACACAGTGTCTCTAATACACTGTCTCTCACAGTGTCTGTAATACACTGTCTCTCACACAGTGTCTCTAATACACTATTGTACACACAGTGTCTCTCATGCACTGTCTCAGACACAGTGTCTCTAATGCACTGTCTCACACACAGTGTCTCTAATACACTGTCTCTCACACACAGTGTCTCTAATACACTATCACTCACACATAGTGTCTCTGATACACTGTGTCACACACACTGTCTCTAATGCACTGTCTCACACACAGTGTCTCTAATACACTGTCTCACACACACAGTGTCTCTAATACACTGTCTCTCACGCACAGTGTCTCTAATACACTGTCTCACACACTGTCTCTAATACACTTTCTCACACACAGTGTCTCTAATACACTGTCTCACAGTGTCTCTAATACACTGTCTCTCACAGTGTCTCTAATACACTGTCTCACACACAGTGTCTCTAATACACTGTTGTACACACAGTGTCTCTAATACGCTGTCTCACACAGTGTCTCTAATATGCTGTCTCACACAGTGTCTCTAATACGCTGTCTCACACACAGTCTCTAATACACTGTCTCATACACGGTGTCTCTAATGCACTGTCTCACACACAGTGTCCCTAATGCACTGTCTCACACACAGTGTCTCTAATACACTGTCTCAAACACGGTGTCTCTAATACACTGTCTCACATACAGTGTCTCTAATGCACTGTCTCACACATGGTGTCTCTAATACACACTCTCTCACACGGTGTCTCTAATACACTGTCACACACTGTCTCTAATACACTGTCTCACACACAGTGTCTCTAATACACTGTCTCTCACACACAGTGTCTCTAATGCACTATCTCTCACACACAGTGTCTCTAATACCCTGTGTCACACACACTGTCTCTAATGCCCTGTCTCACACACAGTGTCTCTAATACACTGTCTCTCACACACAGTGTCTCTAATACGCTGTCTCACACAGTGCCTCTAATACGCTGTCTCACAGTGTCTCTACTACGCTGTCTCACACACAGTGTCTCTAATACACTGTCTCACTCTCACAGTGTCTCTAATACACTGTCTCTCACAGTGTCTCTAATACACTGTCTCATACACTGTCTCTAAGACGCTGTCTCACACAGTGTCTCTAATTCGCTGTCTCACACAGTGTCTCTAATACGCTGTCTCACACACAGTCTCTAATACACTGTCTCACACAGAGTGTCTCTAATACACTGTGTCACACACAGTGTCTCTAATGCACTGTCTCTCACACGCAGTGTCTCTAGTACACTATCACACACAGTGTCTTTTATACACTATCTCTCACACAGTGTCTCTAATACGCTGTCTCACACACAGTCTCTAATACACTGTCTCACACACACAGTGTCTCTAATACACTGTCTCTCACACACAGTGTCTCTAATACGCTGTCTCACACAGTGTCTCTAATACACTGTCTCACACAGAGTGATTATAATGCACTGTCTCACTCACACAGTGTCTCTAATACACTGTCTCACACACGGTGTCTTTAATACACTGTCTCAAACACGGTGTCTCTAATACACTGTCTCAAACACGGTGTCTCTAATACACTGTCTCATACACAGTGTCTCTAATGCACTGTCTCAAACACGGTGTCTCTAATACACTGTATCAAACACTGTGTCTCTAATACACTGTCTCACACACAGTGTCTCTAATACACTGTCTCTCAGACACAGTGTCTCTAATACACTGTCTCTCAGACACAGTGTCTCTAATACACTATCTGTCTCACACAGTGTCTCTAATACACTGTCTCACACAGAGTCTCTAATACGCTGTCTCACACACAGTCTCTAATACACTGTCTCACACACACAGTGTCTCTAATACACTGTCTCTCACACACAGTGTCTCTAATACGCTGTCTCACACAGTGTCTCTAATACGCTGCCTCACAGTGTCTCTAATACGCTGTCTCACACACAGTGTCTCTAATACACTGTCTCACACACAGTGTCTCTAATACACTGTCTCACTCACACGGTGTCTCTAATACACTGTCTCTCACACGGTGTCTGTAATGCACTGTCCCACACACGGTGTCTCTAATGCACTGTCTCACACACAGTGTCTCTAATACACTGTCTCACACACAGTCTCTAATACACTTTCTCACTCACAGTGTCTCACACACAGTGTCGCTAATACACTGTCTCTCCAACAGTGTCTCTAATACACTGTCTCTCACAGTGTCTCTAATACACTGTCTCTCACAGTGTCTCTAATACACTGTCTCACACACAGTGTCTCTAATACACTATTGTACACACAGTGTCTCTAATACACTGTCTCACATTGTCTCTCATGCACTGTCTCACGCACAGTGTCTCTAATGCACTGTCTCTCACTGACAGTGTCTCTAATACACTGTCTCTCACACACAGTGTCTCTAATACACTATCTCTCACACACAGTGTCTCTGATACACTGTGTCACACACACTGTCTCTAATGCACTGTCTCACACACAGTGTCTCTAATACACTGTCTCACACAGTGTCTCTAATACACTGTCTCACACAGAGTGATTATAATGCACTGTCTCACTCACACAGTGTCTCTAATACACTGTCTCACACACGGTGTCTTTAATACACTGTCTCAAACACTGTGTCTCTAATACACTGTCTCAAACACGGTGTCTCTAATACACTGTCTCATACACAGTGTCTCTAATGCACTGTCTCAAACACGGTGTCTCTAATACACTGTATCAAACACTGTGTCTCTAATACACTGTCTCACACACAGTGTCTCTAATACACTGTCTCTCAGACACAGTGTCTCTAATACACTGTCTCTCAGACACAGTGTCTCTAATACACTATCTGTCACACACAGTGTCTCTAATACACTATCTCTCACACACAGTGTCTCTAATACACTGTGTCACAGACACGGTCTCTAATGCACTGTCCCACACACGGTGTCTGTAATGTACTGTCTCACACACAGTGTCTCTAATACACTGTCTCAAACACTGTCTCTAATACACTGTCTCACACACAGTGTCTCTAGTACACTGTCTCACACACAGTGTCTCTAATACACTGTCTATCACAGTGTCTCTCATACACTGTCTCACACACAGTGTCTCTAATGCACTGTCTCACACATGGTGTCTCTAATACACACTCTCTCACACGGTGTCTCTAATACACTGTCACACACTGTCTCTAATACACTGTCTCTCACAGACAGTGTCTCTAATACACTATCTCTCACACACAGTGTCTCTAATACCCTGTGTCACACACACTGTCTCTAATGCACTGTCTCACACACAGTGTCTCTAATACACTGCCTCACACACACAGTGTCTCTAATACACTGTCTCTCACACACAGTGTCTCTACTACACTGTCTCTCACACACAGTGTCTCCAATACGCTGTCTCACCCAGTGTCTCTAATAAGCTGTCTCACACAGTGTCTCTAATACGCTGTGTCACACACAGTGTCGCTAATACAATGTCTCTCACACAGTGTCTCTAATACACTGTCTCTCACAGTGTCTCTAATACACTGTCTCTCACACTGTGTCTCTAATACACTATTGTACACACAGTGTCTCTCATGCACTGTCTCACACACAGTGTCTCTAATACACTGTCTCTCACACACAGTGTCTCTAATACACTATCTCTCACACACAGTGTCTCTGATACACTGTGTCACACACACTGTCTCTAATGCACTGTCTCACACACAGTGTCTCTAATACACTGTCTCACACACACAGTGTCTCTAATACACTGTCTCTCACGCACAGAGTCTCTAATACACTGTCTCACACACTGTCTCTAATACACTTTCTCACACACTGTGTCTCTAATACACTGTCTCACAGTGTCTCTAATACACTGTCTCTCACAGTGTCTCTAATACACTGTCTCACACACAGTGTCTCTAATACACTGTTGTACACACAGTGTCTCTAATACGCTGTGTCACACAGTGTCTCTAATACGCTGTCTCACACAGTGTCTCTAATACGCTGTCTCACACACAGTCTCTAATACACTGTCTCACACAGAGTGTCTCTAATACACTGTGTCACACACAGTGTCTCTAATGCACTGTCTCTCACACACAGTGTCTCTAATACACTATCACACACACTGTCTTTTAGACACTATCTCTCACACAGAGTGTCTCTAATACGCTGTCTCACACAGTGTCTCTAATGCGCTGTCTCACACAGTGTCTCTAATACACTGTCTCAGACAGTGTCTCTAATACACTGTCTCATACACTGTGTCTCTAATGCACTGTCTCACACACAGTGTCTCTAATGCACTGTCTCACACACAGTGTCTCTAATACACTGCCTCAAACACGGTGTCTCTAATACACTGTCTCTCATACAGTGTCTCTAATGCACTGTCTGACACATGGTGTCTCTAATACACACTGTCTCACACAGTGTCTCTAATACACTGTCTCTCACACACAGTGTCTCTAATGCACTATCTCTCACACACAGTGTCTCTAATACCCTGTGTCACACACACTGTCTCTAATACACTGTCTCTCACACACAGTGTCTCTAGTACACTGTCTCTCACACACAGTGTCTCCAATAAGCTGTCTCACACATTGTCTCTAATACGCTCTCACACAGTGTCTCTAATATATTGTCTCACACACAGTGTCTCTAATGCACTATCTCTCACACACAGTGTCTCTAATACACTGTCTCACACACACAGTGTCTCTAATACACTGTCTCTCACACACAGTCTCTCCAATACACTGTCTCACACACTGTCTCTAATACACTTTCTCACACACCGTGTCTCTAATACACTATCTCACAGTGTCTCTAATACACTGTCTCTCACAGTGTCTCTAATACACTGTCTCACACACAGTGTCTCTAATACACTGTTGTACACACAGTGTCTCTAATACGCTGTCTCACACAGTGTCTCTAATACGCTGTCTCACACAGTGTCTCTAATACGCTGTCTCACACACAGTGTCTCTAATACACTGTCTCATACACTGTGTCTCTAATGCACTGTCTCACACACAGTGTCTCTAATACACTGCCTCAAACACGGTGTCTCTAATACACTGTCTCTCATACAGTGTCTCTAATGCACTGTCTGACACATGGTGTCTCTAATACACACTGTCTCACACAGTGTCTCCAATACACTGTCTCTCACACACAGTGTCTCTAATGCACTATCTCTCACACACAGTGTCTCTAATACCCTGTGTCACACACACTGTCTCTAATACACTGTCTCTCACACACAGTGTCTCTAATACACTGTCTCTCACACACAGTGTCTCCAATAAGCTGTCTCACACATTGTCTCTAATACGCTCTCACACAGTGTCTCTAATACATTGTCTCACACACAGTGTCTCTAATGCACTATCTCTCACACACAGTGTCTCTAATACACTGTCTCACACACACAGTGTCTCTAATACACTGTCTCTCACACACAGTGTCTCCAATACACTGTCTCACACACTGTCTCTAATACACTTTCTCACACACCGTGTCTCTAATACACTATCTCACAGTGTCTCTAATACACTGTCTCTCACAGTGTCTCTAATACACTGTCTCACACACAGTGTCTCTAATACACTGTTGTACACACAGTGTCTCTAATACGCTGTCTCACACAGTGTCTCTAATACGCTGTCTCACACAGTGTCTCTAATACGCTGTCTCACACAGTGTCTCTAATACGCTGTCTCACACACAGTCTCTAATACACTGTCTCACACAGAGTGTCTCTAATACACTGTGTCACATACAGTGTCTCTAATGCACTGTCTCTCACACACAGTGTCTATAATACACTATCACACACACTGTCTTTTATACACTATCTCTCACACAGAGTGTCTCTAATACGCTGTCTCACACAGTGTCTCTAATGCGCTGTCTCACACAGTGTCTCTAATACACTGTCTCAGACAGTGTCTCTAATACACTGTCTCTCACACACAGTGTCTCTAATACACTGTCTCTCACACACAGTGTCTCTAATACACTGTCTCACACACAGTGTCTCTAATACACTGTCTCACTCACACGGTGTCTCTAATACACTGTCTCTCACACGGTGTCTCTAATACACTGTCTCATACACGGTGTCTCTAATGCACTGTCTCACACACAGTGTCCCTAATGCACTGTCTCACACACAGTGTCTCTAATACACTGTCTCAAACACGGTGTCTCTAATACACTGTCTCACATACAGTGTCTCTAATGCACTGTCTCACACATGGTGTCTCTAATACACACTCTCTCACACGGTGTCTCTCATACACTGTCACACAGTGTCTCTAATACACTGTCTCACACACAGTGTCTCTAATACACTGTCTCTCACACACAGTGTCTCTAATGCACTATCTCTCACACACAGTGTCTCTAATACACTGTCTCACACACACAGTGTCTCTAATACACTGTCTCTCACACACAGTGTCTCTAATACACTGTCTCTCACACACGGTGTCTCTAATACGCTGTCTCACACAGTGTCTCTAATACACTGTCTCATACACTGTCTCTAAGACGCTGTCTCACACAGTGTCTCTAATACACTGTCTCACACAGTGTCTCTAATACACTGTCTCACACAGAGTGATTATAATGCACTGTCTCACTCACACAGTGTCTCTAATACACTGTCTCACACACGGTGTCTTTAATACACTGTCTCAAACACTGTGTCTCTAATACACTGTCTCAAACACGGTGTCTCTAATACACTGTCTCATACACAGTGTCTCTAATGCACTGTCTCAAACACGGTGTCTCTAATACACTGTATCAAACACTGTGTCTCTAATACACTGTCTCACACACAGTGTCTCTAATACACTGTCTCTCAGACACAGTGTCTCTAATACACTGTCTCTCAGACACAGTGTCTCTAATACACTATCTGTCACACACAGTGTCTCTAATACACTATCTCTCACACACAGTGTCTCTAATACACTGTGTCACAGACACGGTCTCTAATGCACTGTCCCACACACGGTGTCTGTAATGTACTGTCTCACACACAGTGTCTCTAATACACTGTCTCAAACACTGTCTCTAATACACTGTCTCACACACAGTGTCTCTAGTACACTGTCTCACACACAGTGTCTCTAATACACTGTCTATCACAGTGTCTCTCATACACTGTCTCACACACAGTGTCTCTAATGCACTGTCTCACACATGGTGTCTCTAATACACACTCTCTCACACGGTGTCTCTAATACACTGTCACACACTGTCTCTAATACACTGTCTCTCACAGACAGTGTCTCTAATACACTATCTCTCACACACAGTGTCTCTAATACCCTGTGTCACACACACTGTCTCTAATGCACTGTCTCACACACAGTGTCTCTAATACACTGCCTCACACACACAGTGTCTCTAATACACTGTCTCTCACACACAGTGTCTCTACTACACTGTCTCTCACACACAGTGTCTCCAATACGCTGTCTCACCCAGTGTCTCTAATACGCTGTCTCACACAGTGTCTCTAATACGCTGTGTCACACACAGTGTCGCTAATACAATGTCTCTCACACAGTGTCTCTAATACACTGTCTCTCACAGTGTCTCTAATACACTGTCTCTCACACTGTGTCTCTAATACACTATTGTACACACAGTGTCTCTCATGCACTGTCTCACACACAGTGTCTCTAATACACTGTCTCTCACACACAGTGTCTCTAATACACTATCTCTCACACACAGTGTCTCTGATACACTGTGTCACACACACTGTCTCTAATGCACTGTCTCACACACAGTGTCTCTAATACACTGTCTCACACACACAGTGTCTCTAATACACTGTCTCTCACGCACAGAGTCTCTAATACACTGTCTCACACACTGTCTCTAATACACTTTCTCACACACTGTGTCTCTAATACACTGTCTCACAGTGTCTCTAATACACTGTCTCTCACAGTGTCTCTAATACACTGTCTCACACACAGTGTCTCTAATACACTGTTGTACACACAGTGTCTCTAATACGCTGTGTCACACAGTGTCTCTAATACGCTGTCTCACACAGTGTCTCTAATACGCTGTCTCACACACAGTCTCTAATACACTGTCTCACACAGAGTGTCTCTAATACACTGTGTCACACACAGTGTCTCTAATGCACTGTCTCTCACACACAGTGTCTCTAATACACTATCACACACACTGTCTTTTAGACACTATCTCTCACACAGAGTGTCTCTAATACGCTGTCTCACACAGTGTCTCTAATGCGCTGTCTCACACAGTGTCTCTAATACACTGTCTCAGACAGTGTCTCTAATACACTGTCTCATACACTGTGTCTCTAATGCACTGTCTCACACACAGTGTCTCTAATGCACTGTCTCACACACAGTGTCTCTAATACACTGCCTCAAACACGGTGTCTCTAATACACTGTCTCTCATACAGTGTCTCTAATGCACTGTCTGACACATGGTGTCTCTAATACACACTGTCTCACACAGTGTCTCTAATACACTGTCTCTCACACACAGTGTCTCTAATGCACTATCTCTCACACACAGTGTCTCTAATACCCTGTGTCACACACACTGTCTCTAATACACTGTCTCTCACACACAGTGTCTCTAGTACACTGTCTCTCACACACAGTGTCTCCAATAAGCTGTCTCACACATTGTCTCTAATACGCTCTCACACAGTGTCTCTAATATATTGTCTCACACACAGTGTCTCTAATGCACTATCTCTCACACACAGTGTCTCTAATACACTGTCTCACACACACAGTGTCTCTAATACACTGTCTCTCACACACAGTCTCTCCAATACACTGTCTCACACACTGTCTCTAATACACTTTCTCACACACCGTGTCTCTAATACACTATCTCACAGTGTCTCTAATACACTGTCTCTCACAGTGTCTCTAATACACTGTCTCACACACAGTGTCTCTAATACACTGTTGTACACACAGTGTCTCTAATACGCTGTCTCACACAGTGTCTCTAATACGCTGTCTCACACAGTGTCTCTAATACGCTGTCTCACACACAGTGTCTCTAATACACTGTCTCATACACTGTGTCTCTAATGCACTGTCTCACACACAGTGTCTCTAATACACTGCCTCAAACACGGTGTCTCTAATACACTGTCTCTCATACAGTGTCTCTAATGCACTGTCTGACACATGGTGTCTCTAATACACACTGTCTCACACAGTGTCTCCAATACACTGTCTCTCACACACAGTGTCTCTAATGCACTATCTCTCACACACAGTGTCTCTAATACCCTGTGTCACACACACTGTCTCTAATACACTGTCTCTCACACACAGTGTCTCTAATACACTGTCTCTCACACACAGTGTCTCCAATAAGCTGTC
Organism: Mobula birostris; assembly: GCF_030028105.1. Taxonomy (NCBI): domain Eukaryota; kingdom Metazoa; phylum Chordata; class Chondrichthyes; order Myliobatiformes; family Myliobatidae; genus Mobula; species Mobula birostris. Next base: position 234,177 of record NW_027278301.1, read on the forward strand.
TCACACATTGTCTCTAATACGCTCTCACACAGTGTCTCTAATACATTGTCTCACACACAGTGTCTCTAATGCACTATCTCTCACACACAGTGTCTCTAATACACTGTCTCACACACACAGTGTCTCTAATACACTGTCTCTCACACACAGTGTCTCCAATACACTGTCTCACACACTGTCTCTAATACACTTTCTCACACACCGTGTCTCTAATACACTATCTCACAGTGTCTCTAATACACTGTCTCTCACAGTGTCTCTAATACACTGTCTCACACACAGTGTCTCTAATACACTGTTGTACACACAGTGTCTCTAATACGCTGTCTCACACAGTGTCTCTAATACGCTGTCTCACACAGTGTCTCTAATACGCTGTCTCACACAGTGTCTCTAATACGCTGTCTCACACACAGTCTCTAATACACTGTCTCACACAGAGTGTCTCTAATACACTGTGTCACATACAGTGTCTCTAATGCACTGTCTCTCACACACAGTGTCTATAATACACTATCACACACACTGTCTTTTATACACTATCTCTCACACAGAGTGTCTCTAATACGCTGTCTCACACAGTGTCTCTAATGCGCTGTCTCACACAGTGTCTCTAATACACTGTCTCAGACAGTGTCTCTAATACACTGTCTCTCACACACAGTGTCTCTAATACACTGTCTCTCACACACAGTGTCTCTAATACACTGTCTCACACAGTGTCTCTAATACGCTGTCTCACACACAGTGTCTCTAATACACTGTCTCACTCACACGGTGTCTCTAATACACTGTCTCTCACACGGTGTCTCTAATACACTGTCTCATACACGGTGTCTCTAATGCACTGTCTCACACACAGTGTCCCTAATGCACTGTCTCACACACAGTGTCTCTAATACACTGTCTCAAACACGGTGTCTCTAATACACTGTCTCACATACAGTGTCTCTAATGCACTGTCTCACACATGGTGTCTCTAATACACACTCTCTCACACGGTGTCTCTCATACACTGTCACACACTGTCTCTAATACACTGTCTCACACACAGTGTCTCTAATACACTGTCTCTCACACACAGTGTCCCTAATGCACTATCTCTCACACACAGTGTCTCTAATACACTGTCTCACACACACAGTGTCTCTAATACACTGTCTCTCACACACAGTGTCTCTAATACACTGTCTCTCACACACGGTGTCTCTAATACGCTGTCTCACACAGTGTCTCTAATACGCTGTCTCACACACAGTCTCTAATACACTGTCTCACACAGAGTGTCTCTAATACACTGTGTCACACACAGTGTCTCTAATGCACTGTCTCTCACACGCAGTGTCTCTAGTACACTATCACACACAGTGTCTTTTATACACTATCTCTCACGCAGAGTGTCTCCAATACGCCTGTCTCACACAGTGTCTCTAATACGCTGTCTCACACAGTGTCTCTAATACACTGTCTCACACAGAGTCTCTAATACGCTGTCTAACACACTGTCTCACACACACAGTGTCTCTAATACACTGTCTCTCACACACAGTGTCTCTAATACGCTGTCTCACACAGTGTCTCTAATATGCTGCCTCACAGTGTCTCTAATACGCTGTCTCACACACAGTGTCTCTAATACACTGTCTCACACACAGTGTCTCTAATACACTGTCTCACTCACACGGTGTCTCTAATACACTGTCTCTCACACGGTGTCTCTAATACACTGCCTCACACACGGTGACTGTAATGCACTGTCCCAGACACGGTGTCTCTAATGCACTGTCTCACACACAGTGTCTCTAATACACTGTCTCACACACAGTCTCTAATACACTTTCTCACTCACAGTGTCTCACACACAGTGTCGCTAATACACTCTCTCTCCAACAGTGTCTCTAATACACTGTCTCTCACAGTGTCTCTAATACACTGTCTCACACACAGTGTCTCTAATACACTAATGTACACACAGTGTCTCTAATACACTGTCTCACATTGTCTCTCATGCACTGTCTCGCGCACAGTGTCTCTAATGTACTGTCTCTCACTGACAGTGTCTCTAATACACTGTCTCTCACACACAGTGTCTCTAATACACTATCTCTCACACAATAGTGTCTCTGATACACTGTGTCACACACACTGTCTCTAATGCACTGTCTCACGCACAGTGTCTCTAATACACTGTCTCACACAGTGTCTCTAATACACTGTCTCACACAGAGTGATTATAATGCACTGTCTCACTCACACAGTGTCTCTAATACACTGTCTCACACACGGTGTCTTTAATACACTGTCTCAAACACGGTGTCTCTAATACACTGTCTCAAACACTGTGTCTCTAATACACTGTCTCATACACAGTGTCTCTAATGCACTGTCTCAAACACGGTGTCTCTAATACACTGTATCAAACACTGTGTCTCTAATACACTGTCTCACACACAGTGTCTCTAATACACTGTCTCTCAGACACAGTGTCTCTAATACACTGTCTCTCAGACACAGTGTCTCTAATACACTATCTGTCTCACACAGTGTCTCTAATACACTGTCTCACACAGAGTCTCTAATACGCTGTCTCACACACAGTCTCTAATACACTGTATCACACACACAGTGTCTCTAATACACTGTCTCTCACACACAGTGTCTCCAATACGCTGTCTCACACAGTGTCTCTAATACGCTGCCTCACAGTGTCTCTAATACGCTGTCTCACACACAGTGTCTCTAATACACTGTCTCACACACAGTGTCTCTAATACACTGTCTCACTCACACGGTGTCTCTAATGCACTGTCTCACACACAGTGTCTCTAATACACTGTCTCACACACAGTCTCTAATACACTGTCTCTCACACACAGTGTCTCTAATACACTATCTCTCACACACAGTGTCTCTGATACACTGTGTCACACACACTGTCTCTAATGCACTGTCTCACACACAGTGTCTCTAATACACTGTCTCACACACACAGTGTCTCTAATACACTGTCTCTCACGCACAGAGTCTCTAATACACTGTCTCACACACTGTCTCTAATACACTTTCTCACACACTGTGTCTCTAATACACTGTCTCACAGTGTCTCTAATACACTGTCTCTCACAGTGTCTCTAATACACTGTCTCACACACAGTGTCTCTAATACACTGTTGTACACACAGTGTCTCTAATACGCTGTGTCACACAGTGTCTCTAATACGCTGTCTCACACAGTGTCTCTAATACGCTGTCTCACACACAGTCTCTAATACACTGTCTCACACAGAGTGTCTCTAATACACTGTGTCACACACAGTGTCTCTAATGCACTGTCTCTCACACACAGTGTCTCTAATACACTATCACACACACTGTCTTTTAGACACTATCTCTCACACAGAGTGTCTCTAATACGCTGTCTCACACAGTGTCTCTAATGCGCTGTCTCACACAGTGTCTCTAATACACTGTCTCAGACAGTGTCTCTAATACACTGTCTCATACACTGTGTCTCTAATGCACTGTCTCACACACAGTGTCTCTAATGCACTGTCTCACACACAGTGTCTCTAATACACTGCCTCAAACACGGTGTCTCTAATACACTGTCTCTCATACAGTGTCTCTAATGCACTGTCTGACACATGGTGTCTCTAATACACACTGTCTCACACAGTGTCTCTAATACACTGTCTCTCACACACAGTGTCTCTAATGCACTATCTCTCACACACAGTGTCTCTAATACCCTGTGTCACACACACTGTCTCTAATACACTGTCTCTCACACACAGTGTCTCTAGTACACTGTCTCTCACACACAGTGTCTCCAATAAGCTGTCTCACACATTGTCTCTAATACGCTCTCACACAGTGTCTCTAATATATTGTCTCACACACAGTGTCTCTAATGCACTATCTCTCACACACAGTGTCTCTAATACACTGTCTCACACACACAGTGTCTCTAATACACTGTCTCTCACACACAGTCTCTCCAATACACTGTCTCACACACTGTCTCTAATACACTTTCTCACACACCGTGTCTCTAATACACTATCTCACAGTGTCTCTAATACACTGTCTCTCACAGTGTCTCTAATACACTGTCTCACACACAGTGTCTCTAATACACTGTTGTACACACAGTGTCTCTAATACGCTGTCTCACACAGTGTCTCTAATACGCTGTCTCACACAGTGTCTCTAATACGCTGTCTCACACACAGTGTCTCTAATACACTGTCTCATACACTGTGTCTCTAATGCACTGTCTCACACACAGTGTCTCTAATACACTGCCTCAAACACGGTGTCTCTAATACACTGTCTCTCATACAGTGTCTCTAATGCACTGTCTGACACATGGTGTCTCTAATACACACTGTCTCACACAGTGTCTCCAATACACTGTCTCTCACACACAGTGTCTCTAATGCACTATCTCTCACACACAGTGTCTCTAATACCCTGTGTCACACACACTGTCTCTAATACACTGTCTCTCACACACAGTGTCTCTAATACACTGTCTCTCACACACAGTGTCTCCAATAAGCTGTCTCACACATTGTCTCTAATACGCTCTCACACAGTGTCTCTAATACATTGTCTCACACACAGTGTCTCTAATGCACTATCTCTCACACACAGTGTCTCTAATACACTGTCTCACACACACAGTGTCTCTAATACACTGTCTCTCACACACAGTGTCTCCAATACACTGTCTCACACACTGTCTCTAATACACTTTCTCACACACCGTGTCTCTAATACACTATCTCACAGTGTCTCTAATACACTGTCTCTCACAGTGTCTCTAATACACTGTCTCACACACAGTGTCTCTAATACACTGTTGTACACACAGTGTCTCTAATACGCTGTCTCACACAGTGTCTCTAATACGCTGTCTCACACAGTGTCTCTAATACGCTGTCTCACACAGTGTCTCTAATACGCTGTCTCACACACAGTCTCTAATACACTGTCTCACACAGAGTGTCTCTAATACACTGTGTCACATACAGTGTCTCTAATGCACTGTCTCTCACACACAGTGTCTATAATACACTATCACACACACTGTCTTTTATACACTATCTCTCACACAGAGTGTCTCTAATACGCTGTCTCACACAGTGTCTCTAATGCGCTGTCTCACACAGTGTCTCTAATACACTGTCTCAGACAGTGTCTCTAATACACTGTCTCTCACACACAGTGTCTCTAATACACTGTCTCACACAGTGTCTCTAATACGCTGTCTCACACACAGTGTCTCTAATACACTGTCTCACTCACACGGTGTCTCTAATACACTGTCTCTCACACGGTGTCTCTAATACACTGTCTCATACACGGTGTCTCTAATGCACTGTCTCACACACAGTGTCCCTAATGCACTGTCTCACACACAGTGTCTCTAATACACTGTCTCAAACACGGTGTCTCTAATACACTGTCTCACATACAGTGTCTCTAATGCACTGTCTCACACATGGTGTCTCTAATACACACTCTCTCACACGGTGTCTCTCATACACTGTCACACACTGTCTCTAATACACTGTCTCACACACAGTGTCTCTAATACACTGTCTCTCACACACAGTGTCTCTAATGCACTATCTCTCACACACAGTGTCTCTAATACACTGTCTCACACACACAGTGTCTCTAATACACTGTCTCTCACACACAGTGTCTCTAATACACTGTCTCTCACACACGGTGTCTCTAATACGCTGTCTCACACAGTGTCTCTAATACACTGTCTCATACACTGTCTCTAAGACGCTGTCTCACACAGTGTCTCTAATACACTGTCTCACACAGTGTCTCTAATACACTGTCTCACACAGAGTGATTATAATGCACTGTCTCACTCACACAGTGTCTCTAATACACTGTCTCACACACGGTGTCTTTAATACACTGTCTCAAACACTGTGTCTCTAATACACTGTCTCAAACACGGTGTCTCTAATACACTGTCTCATACACAGTGTCTCTAATGCACTGTCTCAAACACGGTGTCTCTAATACACTGTATCAAACACTGTGTCTCTAATACACTGTCTCACACACAGTGTCTCTAATACACTGTCTCTCAGACACAGTGTCTCTAATACACTGTCTCTCAGACACAGTGTCTCTAATACACTATCTGTCACACACAGTGTCTCTAATACACTATCTCTCACACACAGTGTCTCTAATACACTGTGTCACAGACACGGTCTCTAATGCACTGTCCCACACACGGTGTCTGTAATGTACTGTCTCACACACAGTGTCTCTAATACACTGTCTCAAACACTGTCTCTAATACACTGTCTCACACACAGTGTCTCTAGTACACTGTCTCACACACAGTGTCTCTAATACACTGTCTATCACAGTGTCTCTCATACACTGTCTCACACACAGTGTCTCTAATGCACTGTCTCACACATGGTGTCTCTAATACACACTCTCTCACACGGTGTCTCTAATACACTGTCACACACTGTCTCTAATACACTGTCTCTCACAGACAGTGTCTCTAATACACTATCTCTCACACACAGTGTCTCTAATACCCTGTGTCACACACACTGTCTCTAATGCACTGTCTCACACACAGTGTCTCTAATACACTGCCTCACACACACAGTGTCTCTAATACACTGTCTCTCACACACAGTGTCTCTACTACACTGTCTCTCACACACAGTGTCTCCAATACGCTGTCTCACCCAGTGTCTCTAATACGCGGTCTCACACAGTGTCTCTAATACGCTGTGTCACACACAGTGTCGCTAATACAATGTCTCTCACACAGTGTCTCTAATACACTGTCTCTCACAGTGTCTCTAATACACTGTCTCTCACACTGTGTCTCTAATACACTATTGTACACACAGTGTCTCTCATGCACTGTCTCACACACAGTGTCTCTAATACACTGTCTCTCACACACAGTGTCTCTAATACACTATCTCTCACACACAGTGTCTCTGATACACTGTGTCACACACACTGTCTCTAATGCACTGTCTCACACACAGTGTCTCTAATACACTGTCTCACACACACAGTGTCTCTAATACACTGTCTCTCACGCACAGAGTCTCTAATACACTGTCTCACACACTGTCTCTAATACACTTTCTCACACACTGTGTCTCTAATACACTGTCTCACAGTGTCTCTAATACACTGTCTCTCACAGTGTCTCTAATACACTGTCTCACACACAGTGTCTCTAATACACTGTTGTACACACAGTGTCTCTAATACGCTGTGTCACACAGTGTCTCTAATACGCTGTCTCACACAGTGTCTCTAATACGCTGTCTCACACACAGTCTCTAATACACTGTCTCACACAGAGTGTCTCTAATACACTGTGTCACACACAGTGTCTCTAATGCACTGTCTCTCACACACAGTGTCTCTAATACACTATCACACACACTGTCTTTTAGACACTATCTCTCACACAGAGTGTCTCTAATACGCTGTCTCACACAGTGTCTCTAATGCGCTGTCTCACACAGTGTCTCTAATACACTGTCTCAGACAGTGTCTCTAATACACTGTCTCATACACTGTGTCTCTAATGCACTGTCTCACACACAGTGTCTCTAATGCACTGTCTCACACACAGTGTCTCTAATACACTGCCTCAAACACGGTGTCTCTAATACACTGTCTCTCATACAGTGTCTCTAATGCACTGTCTGACACATGGTGTCTCTAATACACACTGTCTCACACAGTGTCTCTAATACACTGTCTCTCACACACAGTGTCTCTAATGCACTATCTCTCACACACAGTGTCTCTAATACCCTGTGTCACACACACTGTCTCTAATACACTGTCTCTCACACACAGTGTCTCTAGTACACTGTCTCTCACACACAGTGTCTCCAATAAGCTGTCTCACACATTGTCTCTAATACGCTCTCACACAGTGTCTCTAATATATTGTCTCACACACAGTGTCTCTAATGCACTATCTCTCACACACAGTGTCTCTAATACACTGTCTCACACACACAGTGTCTCTAATACACTGTCTCTCACACACAGTCTCTCCAATACACTGTCTCACACACTGTCTCTAATACACTTTCTCACACACCGTGTCTCTAATACACTATCTCACAGTGTCTCTAATACACTGTCTCTCACAGTGTCTCTAATACACTGTCTCACACACAGTGTCTCTAATACACTGTTGTACACACAGTGTCTCTAATACGCTGTCTCACACAGTGTCTCTAATACGCTGTCTCACACAGTGTCTCTAATACGCTGTCTCACACAGTGTCTCTAATACGCTGTCTCACACACAGTCTCTAATACACTGTCTCACACAGAGTGTCTCTAATACACTGTGTCACATACAGTGTCTCTAATGCACTGTCTCTCACACACAGTGTCTATAATACACTATCACACACACTGTCTTTTATACACTATCTCTCACACAGAGTGTCTCTAATACGCTGTCTCACACAGTGTCTCTAATGCGCTGTCTCACACAGTGTCTCTAATACACTGTCTCAGACAGTGTCTCTAATACACTGTCTCTCACACACAGTGTCTCTAATACACTGTCTCTCACACACAGTGTCTCTAATACACTGTCTCACACAGTGTCTCTAATACGCTGTCTCACACACAGTGTCTCTAATACACTGTCTCACTCACACGGTGTCTCTAATACACTGTCTCTCACACGGTGTCTCTAATACACTGTCTCATACACGGTGTCTCTAATGCACTGTCTCACACACAGTGTCCCTAATGCACTGTCTCACACACAGTGTCTCTAATACACTGTCTCAAACACGGTGTCTCTAATACACTGTCTCACATACAGTGTCTCTAATGCACTGTCTCACACATGGTGTCTCTAATACACACTCTCTCACACGGTGTCTCTCATACACTGTCACACACTGTCTCTAATACACTGTCTCACACACAGTGTCTCTAATACACTGTCTCTCACACACAGTGTCTCTAATGCACTATCTCTCACACACAGTGTCTCTAATACACTGTCTCACACACACAGTGTCTCTAATACACTGTCTCTCACACACAGTGTCTCTAATACACTGTCTCTCACACACGGTGTCTCTAATACGCTGTCTCACACAGTGTCTCTAATACACTGTCTCATACACTGTCTCTAAGACGCTGTCTCACACAGTGTCTCTAATACGCTGTCTCACACACAGTCTCTAATACACTGTCTCACACAGAGTGTCTCTAATACACTGTGTCACACACAGTGTCTCTAATGCACTGTCTCTCACACGCAGTGTCTCTAGTACACTATCACACACAGTGTCTTTTATACACTATCTCTCACGCAGAGTGTCTCCAATACGCTGTCTCACACAGTGTCTCTAATACGCTGTCTCACACAGTGTCTCTAATACACTGTCTCACACAGAGTCTCTAATACGCTGTCTAACACACTGTCTCACACACACAGTGTCTCTAATACACTGTCTCTCACACACAGTGTCTCTAATACGCTGTCTCACACAGTGTCTCTAATATGCTGCCTCACAGTGTCTCTAATACGCTGTCTCACACACAGTGTCTCTAATACACTGTCTCACACACAGTGTCTCTAATACACTGTCTCACTCACACTGTGTCTCTAATACACTGTCTCTCACACGGTGTCTCTAATACACTGCCTCACACACGGTGACTGTAATGCACTGTCCCAGACACGGTGTCTCTAATGCACTGTCTCACACACAGTGTCTCTAATACACTGTCTCACACACAGTCTCTAATACACTTTCTCACTCACAGTGTCTCACACACAGTGTCGCTAATACACTCTCTCTCCAACAGTGTCTCTAATACACTGTCTCTCACAGTGTCTCTAATACACTGTCTCTCACAGTGTCTCTAATACACTGTCTCACACACAGTGTCTCTAATACACTATTGTACACACAGTGTCTCTAATACACTGTCTCACATTGTCTCTCATGCACTGTCTCGCGCACAGTGTCTCTAATGTACTGTCTCTCACTGACAGTGTCTCTAATACACTGTCTCTCACACACAGTGTCTCTAATACACTATCTCTCACACACAGTGTCTCTGATACACTGTGTCACACACACTGTCTCTAATGCACTGTCTCACGCACAGTGTCTCTAATACACTGTCTCACACAGTGTCTCTAATACACTGTCTCACACAGAGTGATTATAATGCACTGTCTCACTCACACAGTGTCTCTAATACACTGTCTCACACACGGTGTCTTTAATACACTGTCTCAAACACGGTGTCTCTAATACACTGTCTCAAACACTGTGTCTCTAATACACTGTCTCATACACAGTGTCTCTAATGCACTGTCTCAAACACGGTGTCTCTAATACACTGTATCAAACACTGTGTCTCTAATACACTGTCTCACACACAGTGTCTCTAATACACTGTCTCTCAGACACAGTGTCTCTAATACACTGTCTCTCAGACACAGTGTCTCTAATACACTATCTGTCTCACACAGTGTCTCTAATACACTGTCTCACACAGAGTCTCTAATACGCTGTCTCACACACAGTCTCTAATACACTGTATCACACACACAGTGTCTCTAATACACTGTCTCTCACACACAGTGTCTCCAATACGCTGTCTCACACAGTGTCTCTAATACGCTGCCTCACAGTGTCTCTAATACGCTGTCTCACACACAGTGTCTCTAATACACTGTCTCACACACAGTGTCTCTAATACACTGTCTCACTCACACGGTGTCTCTAATACACTGTCTCTCACACGGTGTCTCTAATACACTGCCTCACACACGGTGTCTGTAATGCACTGTCGCACACACGGTGTCTCTAATGCACTGTCTCACACACAGTGTCTCTAATACACTGTCTCACACACAGTCTCTAATACACTTTCTCACTCACAGTGTCTCACACACAGTGTCGCTAATACACTGTCTCTCCAACAGTGTCTCTAATACACTGTCTCTCACAGTGTCTCTAATACACTGTCTCTCACAGTGTCTCTAATACACTGTCTCTCACAGTGTCTCTAATACACTGTCTCTCACAGTGTCTCTAATACACTGTCTCACACACAGTGTCTCTAATACACTATTGTACACACAGTGTCTCTAATACACTGTCTCACATTGTCTCTCATGCACTGTCTCACGCACAGTGTCTCTAATGCACTGTCTCAAACACGGTGTCTCTAATACACTGTCTCAAACACGGTGTCTCTAATACACTGTCTCATACACAGTGTCTCTAATGCACTGTCTCAAACACGGTGTCTCTAATACACTGTATCAAACACTGTGTCTCTAATACACTGTCTCACACACAGTGTCTCTAATACACTGTCTCTCAGACACAGTGTCTCTAATACACTGTCTCTCAGACACAGTGTCTCTAATACACTATCTCTCACACACAGTGTCTCTAATACACTGTGTCACAGACACGGTCTCTAATGCACTGTCCCACACACGGTGTCTGTAATGTACTGTCTCACACACAGTGTCTCTAATACACTGTCTCAAACACTGTCTCTAATACACTGTCTCACACACAGTGTCTCTAGTACACTGTCTCACACACAGTGTCTCTAATACACTGTCTATCACAGTGTCTCTCATACACTGTCTCACACACAGTGTCTCTAATGCACTGTCTCACACATGGTGTCTAATACACACTCTCTCACACGGTGTCTCTAATACACTGTCACACACTGTCTCTAATACACTGTCTCTCACAGACAGTGTCTCAATTACACTATCTCTCACACACAGTGTCTCTAATACCCTGTGTCACACACACTGTCTCTAATGCACTGTCTCACACACAGTGTCTCTAATACACTGTCTCACACACAGTGTCTCTAATACACTATCTCTCACACACAGTGTCTCTGATACACTGTGTCACACACAGTGTCTCTAATGCACTGTCTCACACACAGTGTCTCTAATACACTGTCTCACACACACAGTGTCTCTAATACACTGTCTCTCACGCACTGTGTCTCTAATACACTGTCTCACACACTGTCTCTAATACACTTTCTCACACACAGTGTCTCTAATACACTGTCTCTCACAGTGTCTCTAATACACTGTATCACACACAGTGTCTCTAATACACTGTTGTACACACAGTGTCTCTAATACGCTGTCTCACACAGTGTCTCTAATACGCTGTCTCACACAGTGTCTCTAATGCGCTGTGTCACACAGTGTCTCTAATACACTGTCTCAGACAGTGTCTCTAATACACTGTCTCATACACTGTGTCTCTAATGCACTGTCTCACGCACAGTGTCTCTAATGCACTGTCTCACACACAGTGTCTCTAATACACTGCCTCAAACACGGTGTCTCTAATACACTGTCTCACATACAGTGTCTCTAATGCACTGTCTGACACTTGGTGTCTCTAATACACACTGTCTCACACAGTGTCTCTAATACACTGTCTCTCACACACAGTGTCTCTAATGCACTATCTCTCACACACAGTGTCTCTAATACCCTGTGTCACACACACTGTCTCTAATGCACGGTCTCACACACAGTGTCTCTAATGCACTGTCTCACGCACACAGTGTCTCTAATACACTGTCTCTCACACACAGTGTCTCTAATACACTATCTGTCACACACAGTGTCTTTTATACACTATCTCGCACACAGTGTCTCTAATACGCTGTCTCACACAGTGTCTCTAATACGCTGTCTCACACACAGTGTCTCTAATACACTGTCTCACACAGTGTCTCTAATACACTGTCTCTCACACACAGTGTCTCTAATGCACTATCTCTCATACAGTGTCTCTAATACCCTGTGTCACACACACTGTCTCTAATGCACTGTCTCACACACAGTGTCTCTAATACGCTGTCTCACACACAGTGTCTCTAATACACTGTCTCTCACACAGTGTCTCTAATGCCCTGTCTCTCACATACAGTGTCTCTAATACACTGTCTCACACACAGTGTCTCTAATACACTGTCTATCACACACAGTATCTTTTATACACTATCTCACACACAGTGTCTCTAATATGCTGTCTCACACAGTGTCTCTAATACGCTGTCTCACACACAGTGTCTCTAATACACTGTCTCACTCACACAGTGTCTCTAATACCCTGTCTCACACACGGTGTCTCTAATACACTGTCTCAAACACGGTGTCTCTAATACACTGTCTCAAACACGGTGTCTCTAATACACTGTGTCATACAGGGTGTCTCTAATGCACTGTCTCAAGCACGGTGTCTCTAATACACTGTATCAGACAATGTGTCTCTAATACACTGTCTCACACACAGTGTCTCTAATACACTGTCTATCAGACACAGTGTCTCTAATACACTATCTCTCACACAGTGTCTCTAATACACTATCTCTCACACACAGTGTCTCTAATACACTGTGTCACACACACGGTCTCTAATGCACTGTCTCAAACACGGTGTCTCTAATACACTGTCTCAAACACGGTGCCTCTAATACACTGTCTCACACACAGTGTCTCTAATACGCTGTCTCACATACAGTGTCTCTAATACACTGTCTCACTCACACAGTGTCTCTAATACACTGTCTCTCACAGTGTCTCTAATACACTGTCTCTCACATTGTCTCTAATACACTGTTTCACACACAGTGTCTCTAATACACTGTTGTACACACAGTGTCTCTAATACACTGTCTCACACACAGTGTCTCTAATGCACTGTCTCACACATGGTGTCTCTAATACACACTCTCTCACACGGTGTCTCTAATACACTGTCACACACTGTCTCTAATACACTGTCTCTCACAGACAGTGTCTCTAATACACTATCTCTCACACACAGTGTCTCTAATACCCTGTGTCACACACACTGTCTCTAATGCACTGTCTCACACACAGTGTCTCTAATACACTGTCTCACACACACAGTGTCTCTAATACACTGTCTCTCACACACAGTGTCTCTAATACACAGTCTCTCACACACAGTGTCTCCAATAAGCTGTCTCACACATTGTCTCTAATACGCTCTCACACAGTGTCTCTAATACATTGTCTCACATACAGTGTCTCTAATGCACTGTCTCACACATGGTGTCTCTAATACACACTCTCTCACACAGTGTCTCTAATACACTGTCTCACACACAGTGTCTCTAATACACTGTCTCTCACACACAGTGTCTCTAATGCACTATCTCTCACACACAGTGTCTCTAATACACTGTGTCACACACACGGTCTCTAATGCACTGTCTCAAACACGGTGTCTCTAATACACTGTCTCAAACACGGTGCCTCTAATACACTGTCTCACACACAGTGTCTCTAATACGCTGTCTCACATACAGTGTCTCTAATACACTGTCTCACTCACACAGTGTCTCTAATACACTGTCTCTCACAGTGTCTCTAATACACTGTCTCTCACATTGTCTCTAATACACTGTTTCACACACAGTGTCTCTAATACACTGTTGTACACACAGTGTCTCTAATACACTGTCTCACACACAGTGTCTCTAATGCACTGTCTCACACATGGTGTCTCTAATACACACTCTCTCACACGGTGTCTCTAATACACTGTCACACACTGTCTCTAATACACTGTCTCTCACAGACAGTGTCTCTAATACACTATCTCTCACACACAGTGTCTCTAATACCCTGTGTCACACACATTGTCTCTAATGCACTGTCTCACACACAGTGTCTCTAATACACTGTCTCACACACACAGTGTCTCTAATACACTGTCTCTCACACACAGTGTCTCTAATACACAGTCTCTCACACACAGTGTCTCCAATAAGCTGTCTCACACATTGTCTCTAATACGCTCTCACACAGTGTCTCTAATACATTGTCTCACATACAGTGTCTCTAATGCACTGTCTCACACATGGTGTCTCTAATACACACTCTCTCACACGGTGTCTCTAATACACTGTCTCACACACAGTGTCTCTAATACACTGTCTCTCACACACAGTGTCTCTAATGCACTATCTCTCACACACAGTGTCTCTAATACCCTGTGTCACACACACTGTCTCTAATACACTGCCTCACACACAGTGTCTCTAATACACTGTCTCACACACACAGTGTCTCTAATACACTGTCTCACACACACAGTGTCTCTAATACACTGTCTCTCACGCACAGTGTCTCTAATACACTGTCTCTCACGCACAGTGTCTTTAATACACTATCTCTCACACACAGTGTCTCTAATACACTGTCTCACACAGTGTCTCTAATTCGCTGTCTCACACAGTGTCTCTAATACGCTGTCTCACACATAGTGTCTCTAATACACTGTCTCACTCACACGGTGTCTCTAATACACTGTCTCACACACAGTGTCTCCAATACACTGTCTCACACACTGTCTCTAATACACTTTCTCACACACCGTGTCTCTAATACACTGTCTCTCACAGTGTCTCTAATACACTGTCTCACACACAGTGTCTCTAATACACTGTTGTACACACAGTGTCTCTAATACGCTGTCTCACACAGTGTCTCTAATAAGCTGTCTCACACACAGTCTCTAATACACTGTCTCACACAGAGTGTCTCTAATACACTGTGTCACATACAGTGTCTCTAATGCACTGTCTCTCACACACAGTGTCTCTAATACACTATCACACACACTGTCTTTTATACACTATCTCTCACACAGAGTGTCTCTAATACGCTGTCTCACACAGTGTCTGTAATGCGCTGTCTCACACAGTGTCTCTAATACACTGTCTCAGACAGTGTCTCTAATACACTGTCTCTCACACACAGTGTCTCTAATACACTGTCTCTCACACACAGTGTCTCTAATACGCTGTCTCACACAGTGTCTCTAATATGCTGTCTCACACACAGTGTCTCTAATACACTGTCTCACTCACACGGTGTCTCTAATACACTGTCTCTCACACGGTGTCTCTAATACACTGTCTCATACACGGTGTCTCTAATGCACTGTCTCACACACAGTGTCCCTAATGCACTGTCTCACACACAGTGTCTCGAATACACTGTCTCAAACACGGTGTCTCTAATACACTGTCTCACATACAGTGTCTCTAATGCACTGTCTCACACATGGTGTCTCTAATACACACTCTCTCACACGGTGTCTCTCATACACTGTCACACACTGTCTCTAATACACTGTCTCACACACAGTGTCTCTATTACACTGTCTCTCACACACAGTGTCTCTAATGCACTATCTCTCACACACAGTGTCTCTAATACCCTGTGTCACACACACTGTCTCTAATGCACTGTCTCACACACAGTGTCTCTAGTACACTGTCTCACACACACAGTGTCTCTAATACACTGTCTCTCACACACAGTGTCTCTAATACACTGTCTCTCACACACAGTGTCTCTAATACGCTGTCTCACACAGTGCCTCTAATACGCTGTCTCACAGTGTCTCTACTACGCTGTCTCACACACAGTGTCTCTAATACACTGTCTCACTCTCACAGTGTCTCTAATACACTGTCTCTCACAGTGTCTCTAATAAACTGTCTCACACACTGTCTCTAAGACGCTGTCTCACACAGTGTCTCTAATTCGCTGTCTCACACAGTGTCTCTAATACGCTGTCTCACACACAGCCTCTAATACACTGTCTCACACAGAGTGTCTCTAATACACTGTGTCACACACAGTGTCTCTAATGCACTGTCTGTGACACGCAGTGTCTCTAGTACACTATCACACACAGTGTCTTTTATACACTATCTCTCACGCAGAGTGTCTCCAATACGCTGTCTCAGACAGTGTGTCTAATACGCTGTCTCACACAGTGTCTCTAATACACTGTCTCACACAGAGTCTCTAATACGCTGTCTCACACACAGTCTCTAATACACTGTCTCACACACACAGTGTCTCTAATACACTGTCTCTCACACACAGTGTCTCTAATACGCTGTCTCACACAGTGTCTCTAATACGCTGCCTCACAGTGTCTCTAATACGCTGTCTCACACACAGTGTCTCTAATACACTGTCTCACACACAGTGTCTCTAATACACTGTCTCACTCACACCGTGTCTCTAATACACTGTCTCTCACACGGTGTCTCCAATGCACTGCCTCACACACGGTGACTGTAATGCACTGTCCCACACACGGTGTCTCTAATGCACTGTCTCACACACAGTGTCTCTAATACACTGTCTCACACACAGTCTCTAATACACTTTCTCACTCACAGTGTCTCTCACAGTGCCTCTAATACACTGTCTCTCACAGTGTCTCTAATACACTGTCTCACACACAGTGTCTCTAATGCACTGTCTCTCACTGACAGTGTCTCTAATACACTTTCTCTCACACACAGTGTCTCTAATACACTATCTCTCACACACAGTGTCTCTAATGCACTGTCTCACACACAGTGTCTCTAATACACTGTCTCTCACACACAGAGTCTCTAATACACTATCTCTCACACACAGTGTCTTTAATACACTATCTCTCACACACAGTGTCTCTAATACACTGTCTCACACAGTGCCTCTAATACGCTGTCTCACACAGTGTCTCTAATACGCTGTCTCACACATAGTGTCTCTGATACACTGTCTCACTCACACGGTGTCTCTAATACACTGTCTCACACAGTGTCTCTAATACACTGTCTCACACACAGTGTCTCTAATACGCTGTCTCACACAGTGCCTCTAATACGCTGTCTCACAGTGTCTCTACTACGCTGTCTCACACACAGTGTCTCTAATACACTGTCTCACTCTCACAGTGTCTCTAATACACTGTCTCACACACTGTCTCTAAGACGCTGTCTCACACAGTGTCTCTAATTCGCTGTCTCACACAGTGTCTCTAATACGCTGTCTCACACACAGCCTCTAATACACTGTCTCACACAGAGTGTCTCTAATACACTGTGTCACACGCAGTGTCTCTAATGCACTGTCTGTGACACGCAGTGTCTCTAGTACACTATCACACACAGTGTCTTTTATACACTATCTCTCACGCAGAGTGTCTCCAATACGCTGTCTCACACAGTGTCTCTAATACGCTGTCTCACACAGTGTCTCTAATACACTGTCTCACACAGAGTCTCTAATACACTGTCTCACACACACAGTGTCTCTAATACGCTGTCTGACACAGTGTCTCTAATACGCTGTCTCACACAGTGTCTCTAATACGCTGCCTCACAGTGTCTCTAATACGCTGTCTCACACACAGTGTCTCTAATACACTGTCTCACACACAGTGTCTCTAATACACTGTCTCACTCACACGGTGTCTCTAATACACTGTCTCTCACACGGTGTCTCTAATGCACTGCCTCACACACGGTGACTGTAATGCACTGTCCCACACACGGTGTCTCTAATGCACTGTCTCACACACAGTGTCTCTAATACACTGTCTCACACACAGTCTCTAATACACTTTCTCACTCACAGTGTCTCACACACAGTGTCGCTAATACACTTTCTCTCCAACAGTGTCTCTAATACACTGTCTCTCACAGTGTCTCTAATACACTGTCTCACACACAGTGTCTCTAATGCACTGTCTCTCACTGACAGTGTCTCTAATACACTTTCTCTCACACACAGTGTCTCTAATACACTATCTCTCACACACAGTGTCTCTGATACACTGTGTCACACACACTGTCTCTAATGCACTGTCTCACACACAGTGTCTCTAATACACTGTCTCACACAATGTCTCTAATACACTGTCTCACACAGAGTGATTATAATGCACTGTCTCACTCACACAGTGTCTCTAATACACTGTCTCACACACAGTGTCTTTAATACACTGTCTCAAACACGGTGTCTCTAATACACTGTCTCAAACACGGTGTCTCTAATACACTGTCTCATACACAGTGTCTCTAATGCACTGTCTCAAACACGGTGTCTCTAATACACTGTATCAAACACTGTGTCTCTAATACACTGTCTCACACACAGTGTCTCTAATACACTGTCTCTCAGACACAGTGTCTCTAATACACTGTCTCTCAGACACAGTGTCTCTAATACACTATCTGTCTCACACAGTGTCTCTAATACACTGTCTGACACACATTGTCTCTAATTCACTGTCTCACACACTGTCTCTAATACACTTTCTCACACACAGTGTCTCAAATACACTGTCTCACACACAGTGTCGCTAATACACTGTCTCTCACACAGTGTCTCTAATGCACTGTCTCTCACAGTGTCTCTAATACACTGTCTATCACACAGTGTCTCTAATACACTATTGTACACACAGTGTCTCTCATGGACTGTCTCACACATAGTGTCTCTAATGCACTGTCTCACACACTGTGTCACTAATACACTGTCTCTCACACACAGTGTCTCTAATACACTATCTCTCAGACACAGTGTCTCTGATACACTGTGTCACACACACTGTCTCTAATGCACTGTCTCACACACAGTGTCTCTAATACACTGTCACACACAGTGTCTCTAATACACTGTCTCACACTCAGTGTCTCTAATGCACTGTCTCACACAGTGTCTCTAATACGCTGTCTCACACATAGTGTCTCTGATACACTGTCTCACTCACACGGTGTCTCTAATATACTGTCTCACACAGTGTCTCTAATACACTGTCTCACACACAGTGTCTCTAATACACTGTTGTACACACAGTGTCTCTAATACGCTGTCTCACACAGTGTCTCTAATACGCTGTCTCACACAGTGTCTCTAATACGCTGTCTCACACACGGTCTCCAATACACTGTCTCACAGAGAGTGTCTCTAATACACTGTGTCACACACAGTGTCTCTAATGCACTGTCTCTCACACACAGTGTCTCTAATACACTATCACACACACTGTCTTTTATACACTATCTCTCACATTGAGTGTCTCTAATACGCTGTCTCACACAGTGTCTCTAATGCGCTGTCTCACACAGTGTCTCTAGTACAATGTCTCAGACAGTGTCTCTAATACACTGTCTCATACACTGTGTCTCTAATGCACTGTCTCACACACTGTCTCTAATACACTGTATCTCACACACAGTGTCTCTAATGCACCATCTCTCACACACAGTGTCTCTGATACACTGTGTCACAGACACTGTCTCTAATGCACTGTCTCACACACAGTGTCTCTAATACACTGTCTCTCACAGTGTCTCTAATGCACTGTCTCACACACAGTGTCTCTAATGCACTGTCACACACAGTGTCTCTAATACACTGTCTCACACACAGTGTCTCTAATACACTGTCTCAAACACGGTGTCTCTAATACACTGTCTCACACACAGGGTCTCTAATGCACTGTCTCACACATCGTGTCTCTAATACAGACTCTCTCACACGGTGTCTCTAATACACTGTCACACACTGTCTCTAATACACTGTCTCACACACAGTGTCTCTAATACACTGTCTCTCACAGTCAGTGTCTCTAATACACTATCTCTCACACACAGTGTCTCTAATACCCTGTGTCACACACACTGTCTCTAATGCACTGTCTCACACACAGTGTCTCTAATACACTGTCTCACACACACAGTGTCTCTAATACACTGTCTCTCACACACAGTGTCTCTAATACGCTGTCTCACACAGTGTCTCTAATACGCTGTCTCACACAGTGTCTCTAATACGCTGTCTCACAGTGTCTCTAATACGCTGTCTCACACACAGTGTCTCTAATACACTGTCTCACTCACACGGTGTCTCTAATACACTGTCTCTCACACGGTGTCTCTAATACACTGTCTCACACACGGTGTCTGTAATGCACTGTCCCACACACGGTGTCTCTAATGCACTGTCTCACACACAGTGTCTCTAATGCACTGTCTCACACACAGTGTCTCTAATACACTGTCTCACACACTGTCTCTAATGCACTTTCTCACACACAGTGTCTCTAATACACTGTCTCACACACAGTGTCGCTAATACACTGTCTCTCACAGAGTGTCTCTAATGCACTGTCTCTCACAGTGTCTCTAATACACTGTCTATCACACAGTGTCTCTAATACACTATTGTACACACAGTGTCTCTCATGCACTGTCTCACACATAGTGTCTCTAATGCACTGTCTCACACACAGTGTCTCTAATACACTGTCTCTCACACACAGTGTCTCTAATACACTATCTCTCACACACAGTGTCTCTGATACACTGTGTCACACACACTGTCTCTAATGCACTGTCTCACACACAGTGTCTCTAATACACTGTCTCACACACACAGTGTCTCTAATACACTATCTCTCACACACAGTGTCTCTGATACACTGTCTCAAACTCGGTGTCTCTAATACACTGTCTCACACACAGAGTGTCTCTAATACACTGTCTCTCACACACAGTGTCTCTAATACACTATCTCTCACACACAGTGTCTTTAATACACTATCTCTCTCACACAGTGTCTCTAATACGCTGTCTCACACAGTGTCTCTAATACACTGTCTCAAACACAGTGTCTCTAATACACTTTCTCACACAGTGTCTCTAATACACTGTCTCTTACACGGTGTCTCAAATACACTGTCTCACACACCATGTCTCAAATACACTGTCTCACACAAAGTGTCTCTAATACACTTTCTCACACAGTGTCTCTAATACACTGTCTCACACACAGAGTCTCTGATACACTGTCTCACTCACACAGTGTCTAATACACTGTCTCTCACACGGTGTCTCTAATACACTGTCTCTCACACAGTGTCTAATACACCGTCTCTCACACAGTGTCTCTAATACACTATTGTACACACAGTGTCTCTCATGCACTGTCTCACACATAGTGTCTCTAATGCACTGTCTCACACACAGTGTCTCTAATACACTGTCTCTCACACACAGTGTCTCTAATACACTATCTCTCACACACAGTGTCTCTGATACACTGTGTCACACACACTGTCTCTAATGCACTGTCTCACACACAGTGTCTCTAATACACTGTCTCACACACACAGTGTCTCTAATACACTATCTCTCACACACAGTGTCTTTAATACACTATCTCTCACACACAGTGTCTCTAATACACTGTCTCACACAGTGTCTCTAATACACTGTCTCACACACGGTGTCTTTAATACACTGTCTCAAACACGGTGTCTCTAATACACTGTCTCAAACACGGTGTCTCGAATACACTGTCTCATACACAGTGTCTCCAATGCACTGTCTCAAACACGGTGTCTCTAATACACTGTATCAAACACTGTGTCTCTAATACACTGTCTCACACACAGTGTCTCTAATACACTGTCTCTCAGACACAGTGTCTCTAATACACTGTCTATCAGACACAGTGTCTCTAATACACTATCTGTCTCACACAGTGTCTCTAATACACTGTCTCACACAGAGTCTCTAATACGCTGTCTCACACACAGTCTCTAATACACTGTCTCACACACACAGTGTCTCTAATACACTGTCTCTCACACACAGTGTCTCTAATACACTGTCTCACACACAGTGTCTCTAATACACTGTCTCACTCACACGGTGTCTCTAATACACTGTCTCTCACACGGTGTCTCTAATACACTGCCTCACACACGGTGTCTGTAATGCACTGTCCCACACACGGTGTCTCTAATGCACTGTCTCACACACAGTGTCTCTAATACACTGTCTCACACACAGTCTCTAATACACTTTCTCACTCACAGTGTCTCACACACAGTGTCGCTAATACACTGTCTCTCCAACAGTGTCTCTAATACACTGTCTCTCACAGTGTCTCTAATACACTGTCTCTCACACAGTGTCTCTAATACACTATTGTACACACAGTGTCTCTAATACACTGTCTCACATTGTCTCTCATGCACTGTCTCACGCACAGTGTCTCTAATGCACTGTCTCTCACTGACAGTGTCTCTAATACACTGTCTCTCACACACAGTGTCTCTAATACACTATCTCTCACACACAGTGTCTCTGATACACGGTGTCACACACACTGTCTCTAATGCACTGTCTCACACACAGTGTCTCTAATACACTGTCTCACACAGTGTCTCTAATACACTGTCTCACACAGAATGATTATAATGCACTGTCTCACTCACACAGTGTCTCTAATACACTGTCTCACACACGGTGTCTTTAATACACTGTCTCAAACACGGTGTCTCTAATACACTGTCTCAAACACGGTGTCTCTAATACACTGTCTCATACACAGTGTCTCTAATGCACTGTCTCAAACACGGTGTCTCTAATACACTGTATCAAACACTGTGTCTCTAATACACTGTCTCACACACAGTGTCTCTAATACACTGTCTCTCAGACACAGTGTCTCTAATACACTGTCTCTCAGACACAGTGTCTCTAATACACTATCTGTCACACACAGTGTCTCTAATACACTATCTCTCACACACAGTGTCTCTAATACACTGTGTCACAGACACGGTCTCTAATGCACTGTCCCACACACGGTGTCTGTAATGTACTGTCTCACACACAGTGTCTCTAATACACTGTCTCAAACACTGTCTCTAATACACTGTCTCACACACAGTGTCTCTAGTACACTGTCTCACACACAGTGTCTCTAATACACTGTCTATCACAGTGTCTCTCATACACTGTCTCACACACAGTGTCTCTAATGCACTGTCTCACACATGGTGTCTAATACACACTCTCTCACACGGTGTCTCTAATACACTGTCACACACTGTCTCTAATACACTGTCTCTCACAGACAGTGTCTCTAATGCACTGTCTGACACATGGTGTCTCTAATACACACTGTCTCACACAGTGTCTTTAATACACTGTCTCTCACACACAGTGTCTCTAATGCACTATCTCTCACACACAGTGTCTCTAATACCCTGTGTCACACACACTGTCTCTAATACACGGTGTCACACACACTGTCTCTAATGCACTGTCTCACACACAGTGTCTCTAATACACTGTCTCACACAGTGTCTCTAATACACTGTCTCACACAGAATGATTATAATGCACTGTCTCACTCACACAGTGTCTCTAATACACTGTCTCACACACGGTGTCTTTAATACACTGTCTCAAACACGGTGTCTCTAATACACTGTCTCAAACACGGTGTCTCTAATACACTGTCTCATACACAGTGTCTCTAATGCACTGTCTCAAACACGGTGTCTCTAATACACTGTATCAAACACTGTGTCTCTAATACACTGTCTCACACACAGTGTCTCTAATACACTGTCTCTCAGACACAGTGTCTCTAATACACTGTCTCTCAGACACAGTGTCTCTAATACACTATCTGTCACACACAGTGTCTCTAATACACTATCTCTCACACACAGTGTCTCTAATACACTGTGTCACAGACACGGTCTCTAATGCACTGTCCCACACACGGTGTCTGTAATGTACTGTCTCACACACAGTGTCTCTAATACACTGTCTCAAACACTGTCTCTAATACACTGTCTCACACACAGTGTCTCTAGTACACTGTCTCACACACAGTGTCTCTAATACACTGTCTATCACAGTGTCTCTCATACACTGTCTCACACACAGTGTCTCTAATGCACTGTCTCACACATGGTGTCTAATACACACTCTCTCACACGGTGTCTCTAATACACTTTCACACACTGTCTCTAATACACTGTCTCTCACAGACAGTGTCTCTAATGCACTGTCTGACACATGGTGTCTCTAATACACACTGTCTCACACAGTGTCTTTAATACACTGTCTCTCACACACAGTGTCTCTAATGCACTATCTCTCACACACAGTGTCTCTAATACCCTGTGTCACACACACTGTCTCTAATGCACGGTCTCACACACAGTGTCTCTAATGCACTGTCTCACACACACAGTGTCTCTAATACACTGTCTCTCACACACAGTGTCTCTAATACACTATCTGTCACACACAGTGTCTTTTATACACTATCTCGCACACAGTGTCTCTAATACGCTGTCTCACACAGTGTCTCTAATACGCTGTCTCACACACAGTGTCTCTAATACACTGTCTCACACAGTGTCTCTAATACACTGTCTCACACAGTGTCTCTAATACACTGTCTCTCACAGACAGTGTCTCTAATGCACTATCTCTCACACACAGTGTCTCTAATACCCTGTGTCACACACACTGTCTCTAATGCACTGTCTCACACACAGTGTCTCTAATACGCTGTCTCACACACAGTGTCTCTAATACACTGTCTGTCACACGGTGTCTCTAATACGCTGTCTCACACATGGTATCTCGAGTACACTGTCTCTCATACAGTGTCTAATACACCGTCTCTCACACGGTGTATCTAATACACTGTCTCACACACAGTGTCTCTAATGCCCTGTCTCTCACATACAGTGTCTCTAATACACTGTCTCACACACAGTGTCTCTAATACACTGTCTATCACACACAGTATCTTTTATACACTATCTCACACACAGTGTCTCTAATATGCTGTCTCACACAGTGTCTCTAATACGCTGTCTCACACACAGTGTCTCTAATACACTGTCTCACTCACACAGTGTCTCTAATACCCTGTCTCACACACGGTGTCTCTAATACACTGTCTCAAACACGGTGTCTCTAATACACTGTCTCAAACACGGTGTCTCTAATACACTGTGTCATACAGGGTGTCTCTAATGCACTGTCTCAAGCACGGTGTCTCTAATACACTGTATCAAACAATGTGTCTCTAATACACTGTCTCACACACAGTGTCTCTAATACACTGTCTATCAGACACAGTGTCTCTAATACACTATCTCTCACACAGTGTCTCTAATACACTATCTCTCACACACAGTGTCTCTAATACACTGTGTCACACACACGGTCTCTAATGCACTGTCTCAAACACGGTGTCTCTAATACACTGTCTCAAACACGGTGCCTCTAATACACTGTCTCACACACAGTGTCTCTAATACGCTGTCTCACATACAGTGTCTCTAATACACTGTCTCACTCACACGGTGTCTCTAATACACTGTCTCTCACACGGTGTCTCTAATACACTGTCTCACACACGGTGTCTGTAATACACTGTCCCACACACGGTGTCTCTAATGCACTGTCTCACACACAGTGTCTCTAATACACTGTCTCAAACACTGTCTCTAATACACTGTCTCACACACAGTGTCTCTAATACACTGTCTCTCACACACAGTGTCTCTAATACCCTGTGTCACACACACTGTCTCTAATGCACTGTCTCACACACAGTGTCTCTAATACACTGTCTCACAGACACAGTGTCTCTAATACACTGTCTCTCACACACAGTGTCTCTAATACACTGTCTCTCACACACAGTGTCTCCAATACGCTGTCTCACCCAGTGTCTCTAATACGCTGTCTCACACAGTGTCTCTAATACGCTGTCTCACAGTGTCTCTAATACGCTGTCTCACACACAGTGTCTCTAATACACTGTCTCACTCACACGGTGTCTCTAATACACTGTCTCTCACACGGTGTCTCTAATACACTTTCTCACACACGGTGTCTGTAATGCACTGTCCCACACACGGTGTCTCTAATGCACTGTCTCACACACAGTGTTTCTAATACACTGTCTCACACACTGTCTGTAATACACTTTCTCACACACAGTGTCTCTAATACACTGTCTCACACACAGTGTCGCTAATACACTGTCTCTCACACAGTGTCTCTAATACACTGTCTCTCACACAGTGTCTCTAATACACTATTGTACACACAGTGTCTCTCATGCACTGTCTCAGACACAGTGTCTCTAATGCACTGTCTCACACACAGTGTCTCTAATACACTGTCTCTCACACACAGTGTCTCTAATACACTATCACTCACACACAGTGTCTCTGATACACTGTGTCACACACACTGTCTCTAATGCACTGTCTCACACACAGTGTCTCTAATACACTGTCTCACACACACAGTGTCTCTAATACACTGTCTCTCACGCACAGTGTCTCTAATACACTGTCTCACACACTGTCTCTAATACACTTTCTCACACACAGTGTCTCTAATACACTGTCTCACAGTGTCTCTAATACACTGTCTCTCACAGTGTCTCTAATACACTGTCTCTCACAGTGTCTCTAATACACTGTCTCACACACAGTGTCTCTAATACACTGTTGTACACACAGTGTCTCTAATACGCTGTCTCACACAGTGTCTCTAATACGCTGTCTCACACAGTGTCTCTAATACGCTGTCTCACACACAGTCTCTAATACACTGTCTGTCACACGGTGTCTCTAATACGCTGTCTCACACATGGTATCTCGAGTACACTGTCTCTCATACAGTGTCTAATACACTGTCTCTCACACGGTGTATCTAATACACTGTCTCACACACAGTGTCTCTAATGCCCTGTCTCTCACATACAGTGTCTCTAATACACTGTCTCACACACAGTGTCTCTAATACACTGTCTATCACACACAGTATCTTTTATGCACTATCTCACACACAGTGTCTCTAATATGCTGTCTCACACAGTGTCTCTAATACGCTGTCTCACACACAGTGTCTCTAATACACTGTCTCACTCACACAGTGTCTCTAATACCCTGTCTCACACACGGTGTCTCTAATACACTGTCTCAAACACGGTGTCTCTAATACACTGTCTCAAACACGGTGTCTCTAATACACTGTGTCATACAGGGTGTCTCTAATGCACTGTCTCAAGCACGGTGTCTCTAATACACTGTATCAAACAATGTGTCTCTAATACACTGTCTCACACACAGTGTCTCTAATACACTGTCTATCAGACACAGTGTCTCTAATACACTATCTCTCACACAGTGTCTCTAATACACTATCTCTCACACACAGTGTCTCTAATACACTGTGTCACACACACGGTCTCTAATGCACTGTCTCAAACACGGTGTCTCTAATACACTGTCTCAAACACGGTGCCTCTAATACACTGTCTCACACACAGTGTCTCTAATACGCTGTCTCACATACAGTGTCTCTAATACACTGTCTCACTCACACGGTGTCTCTAATACACTGTCTCTCACACGGTGTCTCTAATACACTGTCTCACACACGGTGTCTGTAATACACTGTCCCACACACGGTGTCTCTAATGCACTGTCTCACACACAGTGTCTCTAATACACTGTCTCAAACACTGTCTCTAATACACTGTCTCACACACAGTGTCTCTAATACACTGTCTCTCACACACAGTGTCTCTAATACCCTGTGTCACACACACTGTCTCTAATGCACTGTCTCACACACAGTGTCTCTAATACACTGTCTCACAGACACAGTGTCTCTAATACACTGTCTCTCACACACAGTGTCTCTAATACACTGTCTCTCACACACAGTGTCTCCAATACGCTGTCTCACCCAGTGTCTCTAATACGCTGTCTCACACAGTGTCTCTAATACGCTGTCTCACAGTGTCTCTAATACGCTGTCTCACACACAGTGTCTCTAATACACTGTCTCACTCACACGGTGTCTCTAATACACTGTCTCTCACACGGTGTCTCTAATACACTTTCTCACACACGGTGTCTGTAATGCACTGTCCCACACACGGTGTCTCTAATGCACTGTCTCACACACAGTGTTTCTAATACACTGTCTCACACACTGTCTGTAATACACTTTCTCACACACAGTGTCTCTAATACACTGTCTCTCACACAGTGTCTCTAATACACTATTGTACACACAGTGTCTCTCATGCACTGTCTCAGACACAGTGTCTCTAATGCACTGTCTCACACACAGTGTCTCTAATACACTGTCTCTCACACACAGTGTCTCTAATACACTATCACTCACACACAGTGTCTCTGATACACTGTGTCACACACACTGTCTCTAATGCACTGTCTCACACACAGTGTCTCTAATACACTGTCTCACACACACAGTGTCTCTAATACACTGTCTCTCACGCACAGTGTCTCTAATACACTGTCTCACACACTGTCTCTAATACACTTTCTCACACACAGTGTCTCTAATACACTGTCTCACAGTGTCTCTAATACACTGTCTCTCACAGTGTCTCTAATACACTGTCTCACACACAGTGTCTCTAATACACTGTTGTACACACAGTGTCTCTAATACGCTGTCTCACACAGTGTCTCTAATACGCTGTCTCACACAGTGTCTCTAATACGCTGTCTCACACACAGTCTCTAATACACTGTCTCATACACGGTGTCTCTAATGCACTGTCTCACACACAGTGTCCCTAATGCACTGTCTCACACACAGTGTCTCTAATACACTGTCTCAAACACGGTGTCTCTAATACACTGTCTCACATACAGTGTCTCTAATGCACTGTCTCACACATGGTGTCTCTAATACACACTCTCTCACACGGTGTCTCTAATACACTGTCACACACTGTCTCTAATACACTGTCTCACACACAGTGTCTCTAATACACTGTCTCTCACACACAGTGTCTCTAATGCACTATCTCTCACACACAGTGTCTCTAATACCCTGTGTCACACACACTGTCTCTAATGCCCTGTCTCACACACAGTGTCTCTAATACACTGTCTCTCACACACAGTGTCTCTAATACGCTGTCTCACACAGTGCCTCTAATACGCTGTCTCACAGTGTCTCTACTACGCTGTCTCACACACAGTGTCTCTAATACACTGTCTCACTCTCACAGTGTCTCTAATACACTGTCTCTCACAGTGTCTCTAATACACTGTCTCATACACTGTCTCTAAGACGCTGTCTCACACAGTGTCTCTAATACGCTGTCTCACACAGTGTCTCTAATACACTGTCTCACACAGAGTCTCTAATACGCTGTCTCACACACAGTCTCTAATACACTGTCTCACACACACAGTGTCTCTAATACACTGTCTCTCACACACAGTGTCTCTAATACACTGTTGTACACACAGTGTCTCTAATACGCTGTCTCACACAGTGTCTCTAATACGCTGTCTCACACAGTGTCTCTAATACGCTGTCTCACACACAGTCTCTAATACACTGTCTCATACACGGTGTCTCTAATGCACTGTCTCAAACACGGTGTCTCTAATACACTGTCTCACATACAGTGTCTCTAATGCACTGTCTCACACATGGTGTCTCTAATACACACTCTCTCACACGGTGTCTCTAATACACTGTCACACAGTGTCTCTAATACACTGTCTCACACACAGTGTCTCTAATACACTGTCTCTCACACACAGTGTCTCTAATGCACTATCTTTCACACACAGTGTCTCTAATACCCTGTGTCACACACACTGTCTCTAATGCCCTGTCTCACACACAGTGTCTCTAATACACTGTCTCTCACACACAGTGTCTCTAATACGCTGTCTCACACAGTGCCTCTAATACGCTGTCTCACAGTGTCTCTACTACGCTGTCTCACACACAGTGTCTCTAATACACTGTCTCACTCTCACAGTGTCTCTAATACACTGTCTCTCACAGTGTCTCTAATACACTGTCTCATACACTGTCTCTAAGACGCTGTCTCACACAGTGTCTCTAATACGCTGTCTCACACAGTGTCTCTAATACACTGTCTCACACAGAGTCTCTAAAACGCTGTCTCACACACAGTCTCTAATACACTGTCTCACACACACAGTGTCTCTAATACACTGTCTCTCACACACAGTGTCTCTATTACGCTGTCTCACACAGTGTCTCTAATACGCAGCCTCACAGTGTCTCTAATACGCTGTCTCACACACAGTGTCTCTAATACACTGTCTCACACACAGTGTCTCTAATACACTGTCTCACTCACACGTTGTCTCTAGTACACTGTCTCTCACACGGTGTCTCTAATACACTGCCTCACACACGGTGTCTGTAATGCACTGTCCCACACACGGTGTCTCTAATGCACTGTCTCACACACGGTGTCTCTAATACACTGTCTCACACACAGTCTCTAATACACTTTCTCACTCACAGTGTCTCACACACAGTGTCGCTAATACGCTGTCTCTCCAACAGTGTCTCTAATACACTGTCTCTCACAGTGTCTCTAATACACTGTCTCTCACAGTGTCTCTAATACACTGTCTCACACACAGTGTCTCTAATACACTGTCTCACACAGTGTCTCTAATACACTGGCTGACACAGAGTGATTCTAATACACTGTCTCACTTACACAGTGTCTCTAATACACTGTCTCACACACGGTGTCTTTAATACACTGTCTCAAACACGGTGTCTCTAATACACTGTCTCAAACACGGTGTCTCTAATTCACTGTCTCATACACAGTGTCTCTAATGCACTGTCTCAAACACGGTGTCTCTAATACACTGTATCAAACACTGTGTCTCTAATACACTGTCTGACACACAGTGTCTCTAATACACTGTCTCTCAGACACAGTGTCTCTAATACACTATCTGTCACACACAGTGTCTCTAATACACTATCTCTCACAGACAGTGTCTCTAATACACTGTGTCACAGACACGGTCTCTAATGCACTGTCCCACACACGGTGTCTCTAATGTACTGTCTCACACACAGTGTCTCTAATACACTGTCTTAAACACTGTCTCTAATACACTGTCTCACACACAGTGTCTATAGTACACTGTCTCACACACAGTGTCTCTAATACACTGTCTCTCACAGTGTCTCTAATGCACTGTCTCTCACATTGTCTCTAATACACTGTTTCACACACAGTGTCTCTAATACACTGTTGTGCACACAGTGTCTCTAACACACTGTCTCACACACAGTGTCTCTAATGCACTGTCTCACACATGGTGTCTCTAATACACACTCTCTCACACGGTGTCTCTAATACACTGTCACACACTGTCTCTAATACACTGTCTCTCACAGACAGTGTCTCTAATACACTGTCTCTCACAGACAGTGTCTCTAATACACTATCTCTCACACACAGTGTCTCTAATACCCTGTGTCACACGCACTGTCTCTAATGCACTGTCTCACACACAGTGTCTCTAATACACTGTCTCACAGACACAGTGCTCCAATACACTGTCTCTCACACACAGTGTCTCTAATACACTGTCTCTCACACACAGTGTCTCCAATACGCTGTCTCACCCAGTGTCTCTAATACGCTGTCTCACAGTGTCTCTAATACGCTGTCTCACACACAGTGTCTCTAATACACTGTCTCACTCACACGGTGTCTCTAATACACTGTCTCTCACACGGTGTCTCTAATACACTGTCTCACACACGGTGTCTGTAATGCACTGTCCCACACACGGTGTCTCTAATGCACTGTCTCACACACAGTGTTTCTAATACACTGTCTCACACACTGTCTGTAATACACTTTCTCACACAGAGTGTCTCTAATACACTGTCTCACACACAGTGTCGCTAATACACTGTCTCTCACACAGTGTCTCTAATACACTGTCTCTCACAGTGTCTGTAATACACTGTCTCTCACACAGTGTCTCTAATACACTATTGTACACACAGTGTCTCTCATGCACTGTCTCAGACACAGTGTCTCTAATGCACTGTCTCACACACAGTGTCTCTAATACACTGTCTCTCACACACAGTGTCTCTAATACACTATCACTCACACACAGTGTCTCTGATACACTGTGTCACACACACTGTCTCTAATGCACTGTCTCACACACAGTGTCTCTAATACACTGTCTCACACACACAGTGTCTCTAATACACTGTCTCTCACGCACAGTGTCTCTAATACACTGTCTCACACACTGTCTCTAATACACTTTCTCACACACAGTGTCTCTAATACACTGTCTCACAGTGTCTCTAATACACTGTCTCTCACAGTGTCTCTAATACACTGTCTCACACAGAGTGTCTCTAATACACTGTTGTACACACAGTGTCTCTAATACGCTGTCTCACACAGTGTCTCTAATATGCTGTCTCACACAGTGTCTCTAATACGCTGTCTCACACACAGTCTCTAATACACTGTCTCATACACGGTGTCTCTAATGCACTGTCTCACACACAGTGTCCCTAATGCACTGTCTCACACACAGTGTCTCTAATACACTGTCTCAAACACGGTGTCTCTAATACACTGTCTCACATACAGTGTCTCTAATGCACTGTCTCACACATGGTGTCTCTAATACACACTCTCTCACACGGTGTCTCTAATACACTGTCACACACTGTCTCTAATACACTGTCTCACACACAGTGTCTCTAATACACTGTCTCTCACACACAGTGTCTCTAATGCACTATCTCTCACACACAGTGTCTCTAATACCCTGTGTCACACACACTGTCTCTAATGCCCTGTCTCACACACAGTGTCTCTAATACACTGTCTCTCACACACAGTGTCTCTAATACGCTGTCTCACACAATGCCTCTAATACGCTGTCTCACAGTGTCTCTACTACGCTGTCTCACACACAGTGTCTCTAATACACTGTCTCACTCTCACAGTGTCTCTAATACACTGTCTCTCACAGTGTCTCTAATACACTGTCTCATACACTGTCTCTAAGACGCTGTCTCACACAGTGTCTCTAATTCGCTGTCTCACACAGTGTCTCTAATACGCTGTCTCACACACAGTCTCTAATACACTGTCTCACACAGAGTGTCTCTAATACACTGTGTCACACACAGTGTCTCTAATGCACTGTCTCTCACACGCAGTGTCTCTAGTACACTATCACACACAGTGTCTTTTATACACTATCTCTCACGCAGAGTGTCTCTAATACGCTGTCTCACACAGTGTCTCTAATACGCTGTCTCACACAGTGTCTCTAATACGCTGTCTCACACACAGTCTCTAATACACTGTCTCACACACACAGTGTCTCTAATACACTGTCTCTCACACACAGTGTCTCTAATACGCTGTCTCACACAGTGTCTCTAATACACTGTCTCACACAGAGTGATTATAATGCACTGTCTCACTCACACAGTGTCTCTAATACACTGTCTCACACACGGTGTCTTTAATACACTGTCTCAAACACGGTGTCTCTAATACACTGTCTCAAACACGGTGTCTCTAATACACTGTCTCATACACAGTGTCTCTAATGCACTGTCTCAAACACGGTGTCTCTAATACACTGTATCAAACACTGTGTCTCTAATACACTGTCTCACACACAGTGTCTCTAATACACTGTCTCTCAGACACAGTGTCTCTAATACACTGTCTCTCAGACACAGTGTCTCTAATACACTATCTGTCTCACACAGTGTCTCTAATACACTGTCTCACACAGAGTCTCTAATACGCTGTCTCACACACAGTCTCTAATACACTGTCTCACACACACAGTGTCTCTAAT